>NC_090818.1:16558712-16677888 GCF_000390325.3 Nicotiana tomentosiformis
GGTTCAGCTCGAGGGCCATGATCGAAGGCAAGGCTCGAGGGCCAGGATCGAGACACAAGATCGAGGGTCACAATCGAAGGCTCAAGCCGAGGGCCATGATCAAAGGCAAGGCTCGAGGGCCAGGATCGAGACACAAGATCGAGGGTCACAATCGAAGGCTCAAACTTGATGCCATGATTGAGGATATGATCGAAGGCCCAACCTTGATACCCTGATCGAGGCCATGACCGAGGTCCAGGCTCGAGCCTGTGATCAAAGCCGCGATCGAAGACAAGGCTCGAGGGCATGATCGAAGGTATGGATCGAGGCTAGGATCAAAACCCTAGCTCGATGCCCTGATCGAAGGCACATGTTCGATGCCGCGATCGAGGCCCAGTTCGAGGACCAGTTCCGAAGGCTGCTGGGCAGTTTTATAAAAAGAGGGCATTCGTCCCATTTGCCATTTTTGACGAACTTGAGCTTAAGCAGAGACGACTTTTGGCAGATTTTCAAGGGAAAAATATTGGGGTAAGTGATTCTAACTCGAATTTTGTATACATATACAAGTATATCATTGTTTTCACCATAAATTAGTGTTTTGAGATTGAAATTTGGAAAACATTTAGAAATCTCATAGAAAAGAAATTTTGAGATTTCGGTATCGATTCGGAGTCGGATTTGAGTGAAACTGGTATGGTTGGACTCGTAATTGAATGGGTTATCGAATTTCATAACTTTCGCCGGATTTCGAGATGTGGGCCCCGCGGGCAAATTTTTAATTAATTTCGGGATTTTTATTAAAAATATAGTATTTCCTTATAGAATTTATTTCATATAATTTTTAGTGATTGTATCGAATTATTTTGGCTAGATTCGAGCCAAACAGAGTTGGATAATCGTGAAAAAGGCAAAATTGTGGATTAAATTGGAGCAAGACGAGGTAAGTCTCTTATCTAATTTTGTGAGAGAAAAATTACCTCATAGGTGATTAAAATTAAATAATTGTTGCTAATTGTGGGGGGCTACGTACGCACGAGGTGACGAGAGTCCATGCGTAGCTACTATTAATGCTAAAGTCCGGGTAGTTTAGGACTCAAAGCATACCTTACTTGTGTAAATTGTATTCTTTGATTTATGTATATTAATTGATATCTATATGAATATATTGTGAATTGTTAGATAAAGATATTAAAGGATGAAAATATCATAGGCTTTATTGTCTGTTTAAATCAATTAATTGTTAAAAGAAATTGTTCTCCTCCCAAATTCATCTTATAATGAATATACTCTCCTTCCGGAGGCACATAAGAAAATGTCCTCCTTTCTTGTGGAGCGGGCCGAATGCCTCGGCAGGATAGATACATCTATGGATCGAGCCGCACGTCCCTCGGCAGTGTACACGACACTCTGGATCGGGCCGTACGTCCTCGGTAGAAATCGTGCTTAATAATAATAATTACACTATACTTTAATAATTTATTTCAGCTTGTGAAGCTAAGTAATAAATTGGAAAATCCTTAGAATTTAATGAATTATTATTCTTGCTTGTTTAGGAATTAATTGTTACTCCTGTAAATGAGATTTAATTGATAAATTGGAATTTATTTGAATTGAAGGAATTTAATTAATATATTGAGAATTGTTACATTTGAAGGAATTTGATTATTTCCGCTGATTAAATAAATTATTTGTAAATTCTGTAAATCATGCTGATTTGAATATTCTAATTTTATTTGAATCATTATTGACCCATAGTGAGTGTCAAAGTCGGCCATCTCGTCTCTACCACTTTGAGATTAGGCTTGATACTTAATGGGTACACGTTGTTTACGTACTCATACTACACTTGCTGCACTTTTTGTGCAGGATCAGAGACAGGTAATAGTGGAGGACCTATCATCACATACCCACGTCATCCCGAGGCATAGTGGTGAGCTGCCTTTCTGAGCCGTTCTGCAGCTACCAGTGTCTCTTCTTATATTTATATCCTGTCTATTTCATTTCAGACAGTATTTGGAGTTTTGTATAATCTACTAGATGCTCATGCACTTGTGACACCGGGTCTTGGCACACACATTAGTAAAAGTTGGTATTTTTATTATTTTCTTGGAATAAAAGTTTAACCAATGTACGATTGACTTATTAGTTGGCTTGCCTAGCTGTAGTGTTGGGCGCTATCACGACCTATAGGTGAAATTTGGGTCGTGACAACATGGTATCAGAGCACTAGATTCACATAGGTCTCACAAGTTATGAGCAGACCTAATAGAGTCTTGCGGATCGGTACGGAGACGTCTGTATTTATCTTCGAGAGGCTATATGGTGTTAGGAAACTACCTTTCTTCATATTCTATCGTGCAATTGATGTAGTACTAAATATCCTTCTCTTATTCTCTCACAGATGGTGAGAACACGCTCTAATGAGATTCCAGACCAGGGAAAAGCTACTCCCCCAGTTACTAGAGGCCGAGGCAGAGGCCGAGGGAGGGCTCCAGCCCATGGTAGAGGGCGAGGACGTCCCAGGACTATTCAGGTTATGCCGCCAGTGGATCCAGCAGAGAATCCCATTATTGAGGACCAGGGTGAGGTGCCTGTGGTAGAGCCAGCTCCGGTGGACTTCACATCTCCACCGGGATTTCAAGATGTCATGGGTCGTATGCTGCGATTCATGGACAATATGACTCAGGCCGGTTTATTTCCGGCAGACCCATCCACATCTCAGGCGGGCGGGGAAGCACAGACCCCTACCGCGCAGGCTCATGGACAGGCAGCTGCTGTATATCAGACCCAGGGTGCACTACCCGTGGGTGGAGTCCAGCCAGTGGCAGCAGCTACACCTGAGCCCAGGACCTATAGCCGCCGATCCACAGAAACTATTGGACAGATGGACTAGACTACATCCTCCTGTCTTCGGGGGTGAGCGACATGAGGATCCACAAGATTTCATTGATCGTTGCAAGGATAGACTGTACAACATGAGGATATTGGAATCCCATGGGGTTGATTTCGCTACTTTTCAGCTAGAGGGTAGAGCCCGTAGATGGTGGCAGTCTTATGCTCTTGGTAGACCAGCAAATTCTCCTCCCATGACTTGGGACAGGTTCACCCGTATCTTCTTGGACAGGTATATTCCACCCTCCCAGAGGGAAGAGTTGCGGTTTCAGTTTGAGCAGCTCCAGCAGGGTCAGATGTCAGTGACTGATTATGAGGCGAGGTTTTCTGAATTATCTCGCCATGCACTAATGATACTCCCTACTGAGGCGGAGAGAGTGCGAAGGTTTGTAGCCGGTTTACATACTGGTATTCAGGCCACTATGGCTCGAGAGGTTGAGATGGGTACTTATTATGAGCGAGATATGGAGATAGCCCGGAGGATTCACGGTGTACATCAGCGGAGCCGAGAGCAGATTATGAGGGATAAGAGGTTCAGGTACTCTGGAGAGTTCAGAGGTGCTCCGTCCGGGGACAGAGGTCAGTTCATGAGGGGACAGTCTAGCAGACCCCCATATCCAGCACCACCTCCTCCTCGAGGTGCTCCAGTACGACCTTATTTTTGTGCTATACCAGAGAGTTCTTGTCGCCCACCAGCTATTCAGGGTTCTTTCCGTGGGTATTCAGGTCCCCAGGGCCATACACTTAGTCAGCAGCCCATCGCACCGAAGAGTTGTTACGAGTGCGGGGATTCCAGTCACATGTGAAGGTTTTTCCCCAGGCTTCGGGGTAGACTAGTAAAGCAGGGTCAGCAGCCTATGCTTACCGGACCTGTTGCTCCACCAGTAGTCCGACCACCCAGAGGTGGAGGACAGGTGGGTAGGGGCCGTCCTAGAGGTGGAGGTCAGCCAGGCGGAGGCCAGATAGTTGGCGCTCCAGCTCGGTTCTATGCTTTTCCGGCTAGACCAGATGCAGAGGCCTCAGATGCCATGATTACAGGTATTATTTCTGTTTGTGGCAAAGATGCCTCAGTATTATTTGATCCAGGATCTACTTATTCATATGTGTCATCTCTATTTGCTCCATTCCTGGGTATTTCTCGTGAGTCCTTGAGTACTCCTGTTTATGTGTCCACTCTTGTGGGCGATTCTGTTGTCGTGAACCGGATCTACCGGTCCTGTATTATTACATTCTGTGGTTTTGAAACTAGAGCAGATCTCTTATTGCTTGAGATGACCGATTTTAAAATTATTCTGGGTATGGACTGGTTGTCTCCATATCATGATATTCTAGATTGTCATGCAAAGACTGTTACCTTGGTTATTCCAGCATTGCCTAAGCTGGAGTGGAAGGGTTCGCCTGTTAGTTCATTTAATCAATTTATTTCTTTTATAAAGGCTCAACACATGGTTGAGAAGGGTTGTTTGGCTTATCTAGCCTATGTTCGGGATACTACTGCAGAGACTCCCGCTATTGATTCAGTGCCTGTAGTTCGGGAGTTCCCCGATGTATTCCCCTCAGATCTTCCAGGTATGCCACCTGATCGTGATATTGATTTCTGTATTGACTTGGCTTCAGATACCCAGCCTATATCTATCCCACCGTATCGCATGGCTCCGAAAGAATTGAAAGAACAGCTTGAAGAGTTACTAGCCAAAGGGTTCGTCAGACTGAGTGTATCGCCTTGGGGTGCACCAGTATTATTTGTGAAAAAGAAGGATGGAACAATGCGGATGTGTATTGATTATCGCCAATTGAACAAAGTCACTATTAAGAACAAGTACCCGTTGCCGCGTATTGATGATCTATTTGACCAGTTGCAGGGTGCTAGGGTATTCTCTAAGATCGACTTGAGGTCGGGGTACCATCAGTTGAAGATTCGGGATTCGGATGTTCCGAAGACTGCTTTCCGTACTAGATATGGTCATTATGAGTTTCTGGTAATGTCTTTTGGTTTAACTAATGCCCCGGCAGCGTTTATGGATCTGATGAACATGGTATTTAGGCCATATATTGACTCATTTGTCATTGTCTTCATTGATGACATTTTGATCTACTCACGTAGTAAGGAGGAGCAAAAGCAGCATATGAGAGTAGTGGTTCAGACATTGCGGGAACAAAAACTATATGCTAAGTTCTATAAATGTGAGTTTTGGCTAGAGTCTGTAGCATTTTTGGGACATATCGTATCGGGCGAAGGTATTAAAGTTGATCCCAAAGAAATTGAGGCAGTTCAGAATTGGCATCGTCCCATTTCGGCGACGGAGATCAGGAGTTTTCTGGGTTTGGCAGGTTATTATCGTCGGTTCGTGGAAGGTTTTTCATCTATTGCAGCACCTTTGACCAAATTAACCCAGAAGGGTGCTCCATTCCGATGGTCCGATGATTGTGAGGTGAGCTTTCAGAAGCTCAAGACATCATTGACTACAACACTAGTGTTATTGTTTCCTTCCGGTTCGGGGATGTATACAGTGTATTGGGATGCTTCGCACGTTGTCTTGGGTTGTGTATTGATGCAGGAAGGGCAAGTTATTGCATATGCTTCACGTCAGCTGAAGCCCCATGAAAAGAATTATTCGGTACATGATTTGGAGTTAGCTGCGATTGTTCACACTCTTAAGATTTGGAGGCATTATCTTTATGGGGTGTCTTGTGAAGTTTACACTGATCATCGCAGTTTGCAGCATTTGTTCAAGCAGAGGGATCTAAATTTGAGGCAGCGCAGATGGATAGAGTTACTAAAAGATTATGATATTACTATCTTGTATCATCCGGGCAAAGCAAATGTGGTTGCAGATGCCTTGAGTAGAAAGGCGGAGAGTATGGGTAGTTTGGCTTTCATTTCAGTAGAGGAAAGGCCATTAGCCTCAGATATTCAATCCTTGGCTAACAGACTTGTGAGGCTGGATATTTCAGAGCCCAGCCGAGTTCTTGCATGTGTTCTGGCCCAATCTTCATTATTTGAGCAGATCAAGGCTCGCCAGTATGATGACCCACACCTGGTGGTTCTTCATGAAACGGTACTATGAGGTGATGCCAAGGAAGTTACTATTAGAGCGGATGGTGTTCTGCAACTCCAGGATCGTCTATGTGTTCCTAATGTGGATGGACTGAGGAAAAAGATCCTGGAAGAGGCACACAGTTCTCGATATTCTATTCATCCAGGTGCTACTAAGATGTATCGTTACTTGAGGCAACATTATTGGTGGCGACGAATGAAAAAGGACATAGTTGAGTATGTAGCTCGGTGTCTAAATTGCTAGCAAGTTAAATATGAGCACTAGAGGCCAGGTGGCCTACTCCAGCAGATGACCATACCAGAGTGGAAATGGGAACGAATTACTATGGATTTTGTAGTTGGGTTGCCGCTGACCTTGAGAAAGTTTGATGCAGTTTGGGTGATTGTTGACAGGTTCACCATGTAGGCACATTTTATTCCTGTTGTGACTACGTATACTTCAGAGAGGTTGGCCCAGATTTATATTCAGGAGATAGTTCGGTTGCACGGTGTGCCAATTTCCATCATATCAGATAGAGGCCCTCAGTTTTCTTCACATTTGGAGAGCAGTACAGAGTGAGTTGTGGACCCATGTAGAGCTCAGCAAAGCCTTTCATCTGCAGACCGATGGACAGTTAGAGAGGACAATTCAGATTTTGGAGGATATGCTCAGGGCATGTGTGATTGTCTTTGGAGGTCAGTGGGATCGTTTCCTGCCTTTGGCCGAGTTTGCTTTTAATAACAGTTACCAATCCAGCATCGAGATGGCTCCATTTGAGGCTTTATATGGTCGGCGATGTCGTTCACCTATCAGATGGTTTGAACCAGGTGAGGCTAAGTTATATGGTACTGATTTGGTAAGGGATGCCTTGGAAAGGTAAAGTTGATTCAGGAGCGACTTCGTACAGCACAGTCCAGACAAAAGAGTTACGCGGATCAGAAAGCACGTGATATATCATTTATGGTAGGTGAAAAAGTTCTCTTGAAGGTTTCGCCGATGAAGGGAATTATGAGATTCGGGAAGAAGGGCAAATTGAGCCCAAGGTTTATAGGCCCATTTGAGGTGTTGAAACGAGTTGCGGAGGTTGCTTATGAGCTTGCCTTGCCTCCCAGCCTATCGGGAGTTCATCCGGTTTTTCACGTATCTATGCTTCGGAAGTATCATGCCGACCTATCACATGTGTTAGACATCAGCACAGTTCAGCTAGATAATAGCTTGGGTTATGTAGAGGAGCCAATTGCCATTGTTGATAAACAGGTTCGCCAGTTGAGATCCAAGAGGATTTCTGCAGTAAAAGTCCAGTGGAGGGGCCAACCAGTCGAGGAAGCGACTTGGGAGACCGAGGAAAACATGCGGAGCAGATATCCATACTTATTCAGCACTTTAGGTATAATTCTAAACCCGTTCGAGGACGAACATTTGTTTAAGAGGTGGTGAATGTAATGACCCAACCAATCATTTTAACTTTTAGAACCCCGTTCCCTAAAATAAAACTTTCCGTAGGTGCTTGTAATGATTTATGACTTGCGGGGATGGTTGGTTCGGGATTTGGAAGTGTTTGAGGTAAAACCGGAACACTTGGTTCCTTATGTTGGCCTTAATGTGTTAAGTTTGACTTCGGTCAACATTTTTAGAAAATGACCCCGGAATAGAATTTTGATGATTCCAACAGCTCCGTATGGTGATTTTGGACTTAGGAGCATGATCGGAATTT
The DNA here is from genome assembly GCF_000390325.3 of Nicotiana tomentosiformis. Lineage (NCBI taxonomy): Eukaryota > Viridiplantae > Streptophyta > Magnoliopsida > Solanales > Solanaceae > Nicotiana > Nicotiana tomentosiformis. The sequence goes on from NC_090818.1 coordinate 16,566,336, forward strand.
TATTTGGAAGTCCGTAGTGAAATTAGGCTTGAAATGGCTAAAATAGGAATTTAAAGTTTGAAAGTTTGACCGGGGAGTTGACTTTTTGATACCGGAGTCAGAATCCAGTTCCGAAAATTTGCATAGCTCCGTTATGTAATTTATGACTTGTGTGTAATATTTGAGGTCAATTGGAGTTGATTTGATAGGTTCCGACATTGAATGTAGAAGTTGAAAACTCTTAGTTTCATTAAACTTGAATTGGGGTATGATTCATGGTTTTAGCGTTGTTTGATGTGATTTAGAGGTTCGACTAAGTTAGTATGATGTTTTAGGACTTGTTGGTATATTTGGTTGAGGTCCCGAGGGCCTCGGGTGAGTTTCGGATGGTTAACGAATCAAAAAATTGAGTTAAAAGCTGCTGCAATTTTTCCTCTTCTGTTGGACATTCTGGGCTGTGATCGAGCCCAGATATCGAGCCAGATATCGAGCCCAGGGTCGATGAGGTACAGGCTCGAGCTAGTGTATCAAAACCATGATCGAAGGTCCAACTCGAGGGCCATGATCGAAGGTTCAGCTCGAGGGCCATAATCGAAGGCAAGGCTCGAGGGCCAGGATCGAGACCCAAGATCGAGGGTCACAATCGAAGGCTCAAGCTCGATGCCATGATTGAGGATATGATCGAAGGCCCAACCTCGATACACTGATCGAGGCCATGACCGAGGTCCAGGCTCGAGCCTGTGATCGAAGCCGCGATCGAAGGCAAGGCTCGAGAGCATGATCGAAGGTATGGCTCGAGGCTAGGATCGAGACCCAAGCGCGATGACCTAATCGAAGGCGCATGTTCGATGCCGCGATCGAGGCCCAGTTCGAGGACCAGTTCTGAAGGATGCTGGGCAGTTTTATAAAAAGAGGGCATTCGTCCCATTTGCCATTTTTGACGAACTTGTGCTTGAGCAGAGACAACTTATGGCAGATTTTCAAGGGAAAAATATTAGGGTAGGTGATTCTAACTCGGATTTGGTCTACATATACAAGTATATTCCATTGTTTTCACCATAAATTAGTGTTTTGTGATTGAAATTTGAAAAATATTTAGAAATCTCATAGAAACGAAATTTTGAGATTTCGGTATCGATTCAGAGTCGGATTTCAGTAAAACTAGTATGGTTGGACTCATAATTGAATGGGTTGTCGAATTTCATAACTTTTGCCGGATTCCGAGATATGGGCCCCGCGGGCGAATTTTTAATTAATTTCGGGATTTTTATTAAAAATGTAGTATTTCCTTATAGAATTTATTTCCTATAATCTTTAGTGATTGTATCGAATTAATTTGGCTAGATTCAATCCAGACAGGGTTGGATAATCGTGAAAAAGGAAAAATTGTGGATTAAATTGGAGCAAGACGAGGTAAGTCTCTTTTCTAATCTTGTGAGGGGGAAATTACCTCATAGGTGATTAAAATTAAATAATTGATGCTAATTGTGGGGGGCTACGTACGCACGAGGTGACGAGAGTCCATGCGTAGCTACTATTAATGCTAAAGTCCGGGTAGTTTAGGACTCAAAGCATGCCTTACTTGTGTAAATTGTATTCTTTGATTTATTTATATTAATTGATATCTATATGAATATATTGTGAATTGTTAGATAAAGATATTAAAGGATGAAAATATCATAGGCTTTATTGTCTGTTTAAATCAATTAATTGTTAAAAGAAATTGTTCTCCTCCCAAATTCATCTTATAATAAATATACTCTCCTTCCGGAGGCACATAAGAAAATGTCCTCCTTTCTTGTCGAGCGGGCCGAATTCCTCGGCAGGATAGATGCATCTATGGATTGCGCCGCACGTCCCTCGGCAGTGTACACGACACTCTGGATCGGGCCGTACGTCCTCGGCAGAAATCGTGCTTAATAATAATAATTACACGATACTTTAATAATTTATTTCAGCTTGTGAAGCTAAGTAATAAATTGGAAAATCCTTAGAATTTAATGAATTATTATTCTTGCTTGTTTAGGAATTAATTGTTACTCCTGTAAATAAGATTTAATTGATAAATTGGAATTTATTTGAATTGAAGGAATTTAATTAATATATTGAGAATTGTTACATTTGAAGGTATTTGATTATTTCCGCTGATTAAATAAATTATTTGTAAATTCTGTAAATCATGCTGATTTGAATATCCTAATTTTATTTCAATTATTATTGACCCATAGTGAGTGTCAAAGTCGGCCATCTCGTCTCTACCACTTTGAGATTAGGCTTGGTACTTAATGGGTACACGTTGTTTACGTACTCATACTACACTTGCTGCACTTTTTGCGCAGGATCTGAGACAGGTAATAGTGGAGGACCTATCATCACATACCCACGTCATCCCGAGGCATAGTGGTGAGCTACCTTTCTGAGCCGTTCTGCAGCTACCAGTGTCTCTTCTTATATTTTTATCCTGTCTATTTCATTTCAGACAGTATTTGGAGTTTCGTATAATCTACTAGATGCTCATGCACTTGTGACACCGGGTCTTGGCACACACATTAGTAGAAGTTGGTATTTTTATTATTTTCTTGGAATAAAAGTTTAACCAATGTATGATTGACTTATTAGTTGGCTTGCCTAGCTGTAGTGTTGGGAGCCATCACGACCTATAGGTGAAATTTGGGTCGTGACACCTACACGCCAAGATGACCACCAAATGAATCTGTCGGACCCTGCACATTTAGTGTAGAAGCGTAGTGTGAGTACGTAAATAAATGCGTACTCAGTAAGTATCTAGCCTAACTCCGGAGAAGTAGTGACGAGGGGTCGACATCGACACTTACTAGTGGTCCAATAAATCTGTATAATGAATGATAAACAGATATGAAGCTAATTAGGCATGATTTGTGGCAATTAAACAATAAAATCTACTAGCCCCAGCCCCCATTATGCATTCAAACACTACCCACATGCTTCTAAGCAAGAATCAAGCATCAATTTGATATTTTTGGCATGAATCTAACACTAGATAAAAAGAAAACTAAAACAAAGAGAAAAGAAAAGAAAAAGATATTAATTCATTGAAATCAACACACCTGTAATGAAATGTAGTAGGAAATCAACACTTGATGAATATGGGATGAGATTGAAAACAAGAAAGTATGTTATCTCAACAGTTCAGAAATATCAAATGTATTCTCAAATGTATAAGGAATACCTCATAAATGGCAGGACTCAAATAAAAGGGTATCTCACGAATGTTCAGACTCCTAGCAGTAATACGCACGATTATGCCGAGGTCATACGGCCCGATCCAAAGTAGTGTGTACACTGCCGAGGGTCGACCGACGCGAACCAGAGATGCATCTCAATATACTGCCGAGGCATTCGGCCCACTCTACAAGAAAGAAAGGAACTTATCGAATTGCGAGTCACGTGCTCACAACACAGATACATGTGTATAATAATGAATATAACCTTTACCGTTTATCAAATTGTGATGACCCAAAATGTCATCTTTAAATTTAATGATTAATTATGTGATCTAAGCACTATTTACCATTACTCGACTTGCATGTGCAGTCCGTAAACATTTTCCGGAAAGTTTTCAGGTGAAAAATGAATTAAAATGTGAATTAGAGCTTTAAAACTTAACTGAGTTGACTTTGGTCAACATTTTGAGCAAACGGACTCGGATTAGTGTTTTGATAGTTTTGGTAGGTCCGTATCGTGATTTGGGACTTAGGCGTATACCCGGAATCAAATTCCGAGGTCCCTAGCCCGAGATATGGAATTTTGATGTTGTTTGATGTAGTTTGAAGCCTCGACTAAGTTTCTATGGTATTTTGGGACATGTTGGAATAATTGGTTAAGGTCCCGAGGGTCTCGGGTGGATTTCGGAAGGTAAACGGAATGAATTTCGGACAAAGAGTGCTGGAAATTTCTGTTGCAGAAATTTCGTGTGTGGAGCCAACTTTGGAAGCTTATATCTCGCAATTCATAAGGAATCAGAAAATATGCAAAACATGAAAGTTGTAGTCGTTTGATTATAGGTTCCATAAAGTTAAACTATACATTATTTAGACATTTGTACTGAAAGTTATGACGGATTGAATGAAGGCTGGTAGAGCAGTTTCGCCAGAAATTCTGATGCATGCAACCGACGTTGGGAGCTTATATCTCGCAATAAATAAGGAATCAGAAACATTTCAAAACATTAAAGTTGTAGTCGGTGGATTCTAGTTTCCAGAAAGTTAAACCATTTATCATTTGGATATTTGTACATAAAGTTATGATCAATTTAAGTAAGACTGGTAGAGCTGTTTCTGGTGGACTTTTAGTGACGAAAAATGGACTTTTAGTGACGGATTGGCAGAAACTTAAGGACCAAAAATGGTCATTTCATTCATTTCGTTTTGGATTTTTGGAGCACGGTTCTTGGGCGATTTTTGGGCGATTTTCACAGGAAAATATTGGGGTAAGTATTCCTTATCCTATATTGATTATATTTCATAATCCCATACTCATTTACATCATGAATCCGTGAATTTATGGAAGAAAAATCAAGATTTTTGCAAAAATCTTCCATAAACAAAAATTTAAGATTTGGAGGTCGAGTTGTTATCGGATTTTGGTAAAACTGGTATGGGTGGACTCGTAATTGAATGGGTTGTCGTATTTTATAAGTTTCGTTGGATTCCGAGATGTGGGCCCCACAGGCAAATTTTGAGCTAATTTCGGATTTTAATGAAAATGTAATATTTTCTTATGAAATTGATTACTATAATTTTTGTTGACTGTATCGAATTAATTATGACTAGATACGAGTCGATCAGAGTCGGAAAATCGAGGAAAAAGCATAATACTTGGTTAAATTGGAGCAAGTCGAGGTAAGTGACTTGTCTAACCTTGTGTGGGGAAAATTTCCCCTAGGATTGGTATTGATGTGATTATTGAAATGTGTTGAAAGTCGTGTGCACGAGGTGACGAGTGTGTACACGGGTTAAATTGCGAAAGATTATATTTTAAAATTGTGTAGATCACTGTTGCGCATTTATTAAATTATTTTATCTTGTTATATTCTTCATCATTAATCTGAGATATATACTTCAAATTTGTTTGATCTTTTCTTACTAATTGTTTTACCTGTTTAGTTGAAACTTGGTTTCTTTTATTCTGTGCATTATTTGAAGGTTGATTTTCTTTAAATTAAATATTATTAATATGAAGTATTTGACATTTATAAACTTGATTTTGAAGCAACGTAGTAAAAATTTTGAAATATTATTTTCCTAAATTATTTACTCCTGAATATTTTTATACTCATTGTGAGGGAGCCGCGAGTTCTTTATTGTGGAAAACTATTATTGATGATTTATTTTGGCATGAGCCGTGAGCTCTTTATTGTGAAAAAATATTGTTGTTGAATTATTTTGGCAAGTTAAATTATTTGAGCACTTGAGGTGCAAATTGTGATATATTATGATATTGATACGCATGCGGTGGTATAAGGAGGGAATTTGGGGCCGTGACAAGTTGGAATCAGAGCACTAGGTTCATAGGTGTTATGAGCCACAAGCAGGTTTAGTAGAGTCTTGCGGATCGGTACGGAGACGTCTGTACTTATCTTCGAGAGACTCCTTATCGTGCGGCATTGATTTAGCTTGAAATATATATCTTATATTCCTTTGTATCCACTCGTGTATGACATTGCACACTCAGTATCAGTTGTGTGTCGACGGTTCGTAATGCCGTATATGGACTATGAGGGAGCCAGAGATGCTCAAACATTGCCTCAACGTGTGGTTCCGACTGAAGATGCGGACGTATTGAGAGATCACCTAGTGAATCATGTGGGGGTGCAACGGACGTTGGCGTCTAGTTAATTTATACAAGCTGTGAAGGTTATTATTGAGGATCATTGTACGTTGTGACCTATGACTTAGCACCGAGTGGGGGGAGTCCACTACCAATGGGTGGATTGCGGGGTCATGTATTATATCAGTTTTGGCCTGAAATGTATATATGTGGTACTGAAAGGTTCCCTACAATTTATACATGTTTAAGGCCTGAGATTTCGTAGAGGATAAGGTTGGGACTTGCATTATGTACGCCTCCTTAATAATCCTATACTTCAATATCAAAAGAGTTATAGAAACAACTCTAAATTTGTAGAAGGTCTACTCAGCGTGGACGACACTGTTGCAGATTTTGGGGTGCTTCGGAGTAAGTACACTTGTTGACGAGAGTCTGGACTATGTGTTTCATGACAAGATGTGTCTGTATGGAGCTCAACTTTTATGACCGTTGTGTATAGATAGGGGTTAGGGTTACCCCAAAGAAGAGTCGAAGAGTATGTTAAGAAATTGGCCAGCTCAACAGTGTAGAGTCAGTATAACAAAAGAAGAAATTTGCCTTGGGATAGATAATTCTCCACCGGTGTTCATGGCAAGCCTATGAAGAGAGCAGACCAGCCAATGCAACACCGCCCACTTAGCTCAGTTCTCAGAAACGCTTTTGAAAGAGTTTGTTTTCCTGACTCTCCGTAATGTGTGGTGCATAGGGTTTGAACGGTTGCGTCATGTCACCATTGACGATGTCAGAATATGCCATTAAGTTCAATAAGTTAGCCCGTCATACTCCTACTTTGCTTCCTACAGCCAGAGGGCGACTCCATAGACTCATTAAAGCACTTAATTATAATCGTAAAATTTTGTACGACTCGGGAGCTACAAGCTGATACTTCATTTATGCTAGTTGTACAAATTGCCAAGATATTACAACGTGTTCGGGGTAAGGAAAAAGGAAACTAAGGAGACCAAGACGTCTCGAGGTTCTGGGGGATTTAGTGGATTCTACTCTGCATGTATAAATCATTATGGCGGGGGCTCAGGCAGTCGTCCAGCCCTGTCCGCACATCGGATTACTCGGGGTGCTCCAGTAAGTTCTTTTAATGCACCACCGACATGAGTTTCTACAATAGTTATTCCAATTATCTGGCATAGACTCAATATGAGCAGCCTAACCCGCAAAGGGGTTGTTATGAATACGGTGATACTAGGCACATCATGAGAAAATTATCCCAAACTTGGGAGAGACTTATTTCATCAAAGCACTCAGGCTACATGCCCCATTGTAGTTACTACACCACCCACACGACCAGTTAGGGGTGGAGAAAAGACGGGTAGAAGGCGTCCTAGAGGTGGAGACCCAGCCATTGATATATTTCTTTTATGGTATGGCGGAGGACGCTACATCAGTTGGTGTCGTTACAGGTACGACCTTGATATTATATGAAGGAATAATTTCCTTAACTTGATTCGGTTTTGAGTATCGAGACGAGTCCTCTTATTGTGCTCCACTTATGAGTGAGCTTCATAATTCTATAATCTACTTATGTGTTTACCCCTGTTGGGAGATTTTATGGAGATAACTACGCCTCTCATTTCGTGTTGGTCACTAATAAGAGCTGCGAGGCTAAATGTGGCTTTCTGTTACTCATTTCGGTAAATTTTGATGTAAATTCCGAATAATTAATTCCAAATTATGAATTATATGCCCTACCGGTGTGGGGTTCATTATGTGTTGTGATTTGGTGTAACCGAAATTATTTAAAAGGAGAAAATAGAAATTTTCAATTGGCACGATGTGCATATTACTTGTGATTCAGAACTGAGGATGAGATCCTCACATTTTTATATAAATTGATATGTTTAAACCGGGCTACAAGCTGCGGTGGAAGTTATATAAGGACGAGATCCTTGTGAGGAAATTTCTTGTGTTTAAGTTCTCCCTTGTGAAATTAAATTTGTACTTTAGTACTAATAGAGAGTCATGCCTGTTAGGCTTTTTTGAAAATTCTTATATGAAATTCTCTGTGCATAGTTGCCAATTTTGTGTTGTAATTATTGAGTTTTAACCTACGAGGTAGGTTCCCGCCTAGGTGACGTTAAATGTGACTCGTTAATTCGGGTAAATAATTATGAAGTCTTCATGCCTCACATCTAGTTATCAGTATTGTGAAGGTTTGCAACGAGATTTTTGTTAACATGAGGTTAAATGACGATTCTGTAATTGATTATGAACAACTTTTAAGACCAAATTGATCCAAGAGGGTGCCCCATTTACAGGGTCAGACGAGTGTGGGTTAAGCTTTCAGAAGCTCAAGATCACTTTGACTCTGACACAAGCATTGGTATTACTTACATATTCAAGGTCTTATACTGTGTATTGTGACGCATCGTGTATTGGTCTCGGCGCGATGTTGATGCAAGACAGTAGGGTGATTGCCTACGCATCCCGACAGTTAAAGGTACATGAGAAGAATTATCCAGTCCATGACCTTGAGTTAGCAACTATTGTTCATGCCTTGAAGATTTGGCGGCATTATTAGTACGGTGTCCATTGTGAGGTCTACACCGATCACTGAAGTCTATAGCATCTATTTAAATATAATGATCTTAATTTGCGGTAGCAGAGGTGGTTGGAGTTGCTTAAGGATTATGACATCACCATTCTCTATCATCCTGGGAAGGCCAATGTAGTGGCCGATGCCTTGAGTCGTAAGGCGAAAAGTTTGGGCAGCTTAGCATATTTACCGGTAGCAAAGAGGCCTTTGGCCTTGGATATTCAGGCCTTGGCCAACCAATTTGTCAGATTGGATGTTTCTGAGCCGAGTCAAGTTTTGGCTTGTGTGGTTTCTCAGTCTTCTCTTTATGATCGTATCAGGGAGCATCAGTATGATGACTCCTATTTGCTAGTCCTTAAGGACATAGTTCAGCACGACAATACCAAGGAAGTCACTATTGGAGATGAAGATGTATTACGGATGCAGGGCAGGCTATGTGTGCCTAATATAGATGGTTTTCGTGAATTGATTCTCCAGGAGGCTGATAATTTGCGGTACTCCATACATCCGGGTGCTGCGAAGATGTAGCAGGACTTGAGGCAACATTATTGGTGGAGGAAGATGAAGAAAGACATAATAGAGTATGTAGCTCGGTGTCTAAATTGTCAACAAGTGAAATATGAGCATCAACGACCGAGTGGATTGCTTCAGAAGTTAGAGATTCCAGAATGGAAATGGGAGAGAATCACTATGGATTTCGTTGTTGGGCTCCCACGGACTCGGAGGAAGTTCGATGCAGTTGGGTGATTGTGGATAGATTGACCAAGTCAGCTCATTTCATTCCTGTGATTACTACTTACTCTTCAGAGCAATTGGCTCAGGTATATATTCACGAGATTGTTAGACTTCACGGTGAATCGGTATCTATCATCTCTGACTGGGGTACACAGTTTACCTCATAGTTTTGGAGGGCTGTACATCAAGAGTTGGGTACTCGTGTGGAGTTGAGTACAACATTTCACCTTCAGACGGATGGGCAGTCCGAACGCACTATTCAGATACTGGAGGATATGCTTCGTGCGTGTGTGATAGATTTTGGGGGTGCTTGGGATCAGTTCTTACCACTTGCGTAGCTTGCTTACAACAACAGTTGTCAGTCAAGCATTCAGATGGCTCCGTATGAGGCCTTGTATGGTAGGTGGTGCCAGTCCCCAGTGGGTTGGTTCGAACCGGGCGAGGCTAGGCTATTGAGTATAGACTTGATTCAGGATTGACTTCGTACAGCCCAATCTACACAGAAGAGTTATGCAAATCGGAAGGTTCGTGAGGTTGCATTCATGGTCGGTAAGCGGGTATTGCTCCGGGTTTCGCCTATGAAGGGTGTGATGAGGTTCGGGAAGAAGGGCAATTTGAGCCCTAGGTATATTGGGCCTTTTGAGATTCTTGAGAGAGTTGGAGAGGTGGCTTACAAACTTACACTACCACCTAGTCTCTTTGTCGGTCATCCGGTATTCCATGTTTTTATGCTTCGAAAATATCACGGGGATCCGTCTCATGTGCTAGATTTCAGTTCGGTTCAGTTGGACAAGAATCTATCTTATGTTGAGGAACCAATGGCTATTTTGGATAGGCATGTTCGAAAGCTGAGGTCAAAGAACATTGCTTCCGGGAAGGTTCAGTGGAGGGGTCATCCGTTCGAGGAGGCGACTTGGGAGACTGAGCATGATATGCGCATCTGTTATCCACACTTATTCACCAGCTTAGGTACTTTTTCTAACTCCGTTCGAGGACGAACGTTTGTTTTAGAGGTGGAGAATGTGATGACCCAAAATGTCATCTTTAAATTTAATGATTAATTATCTGATCTAAGCACTATTTACCATTACTCGACTTGCGTGTGCAGTCCGTAAAAATTTTCCGGAAAGTTTTCAGGTGAAAAATAAATTAAAATGTGAATTAGAGCTTTAAAACTCAACTGAGTTGACTTTGGTCAACATTTTGAGCAAACGGACTCGGATCAGTATTTTGATAGTTTTGGTAGGTCCGTATCGTGATTTGGGACTTAGGCGTATGCCCGGAATCAAATTCCGAGGTCCCTAGCCCGAGATATGGAATTTTGATGTTGTTTGATGTTGTTTGAAGCCTCGACTAAGTTTGTATGGTATTTTGGGATATGTTGGAATAATTGGTTAAGGTCCCGAGGGTCTCGGGTGGATTTCGGAAGGTAAACGGAATGGATTTCGGACAAAGAGTGCTGGAAATTTCTGTTGCAGAAATTTCGTGCGTGGAACCAACTTTGGAAGCTTATATCTCGCAATTCATAAGGAATCAGAAATGTGCAAAACATGAAAGTTGTAGTCGTTTGATTATAGGTTCCAGAAAGTTAAACTATACATTATTTGGACATTTTTACAGAAAGTTATGACGGATTGAATGAAGGCTGGTAGAGCAGTTTCGCCAGAAATTTCGCCAGAAATTCTGATGCATGCAGCTGACTCTCGGAGCTTATATCTCGCAATGCATAAGGAATCAGAAAATTTCAAAACATTAAAGTTATAGTCGGTTCTAGTTTCCAGAAAGTTAAACCATTTATCATTTGGACATTTGTACATAAAGTTATGATCAATTGAAGTAAGACTGGTAGAGCTGTTTCTGGTGAACTTTTAGTGACGAAAAATGGAATTTTAGTGATGGATTGGCAGAAACTTAAGGACCAAAAATGGTCATTTCATTCATTTCGTTTTGGATTTTTGGAGCGCGGTTCTTGGGCGATTGTCACGGGAAAACATTGGGGTAAGTGTTCCTTATCCTATATTGATTATATTTCATGATTCCATACTCATTTACATCATGAATCCGTGAATTTATGGAAGAAAAATCAAGATTTTTGCAAAAATCTTCCAAAAACGAAAATTTAAGATTTGGAGCTCGAGTTGTTATCGGATTTTGGTAAAACTGGTATGGGTGGACTCGTAATTGAATGAGTTGTCGGATTTTATAAGTTTCGCTGGATTCCGAGATGTGGGCCCCACGGGCAAATTTTTAACAAATTTCGGATTTTAATGAAAATGTAATATTTTCTTATGAAATTGATTTCTATAATTTTTGTTGACTGTATCGAATTAATTATGACTAGATACGAGTCGATCAGAGTCGGAAAATCGAGGAAAAAGCATAATACTTGGTTAAATTGGAGCAAGTCGAGGTAAGTGACTTGTCTAACCTTGTGTGGGGAAAATTTTCCCTAGGATTGGTATTGATGAGATTATTGAAATGTGTTGAAAGTCATGTGCACGAGGTGACGAGTGTGTACACGGGCTAAATTACGAAAGATTTTATTTTAAAATTGTGTAGATCACTGTTGCGCATTTATTAAATTATTTTATCTTGTTATATTCTTCATCATTGATCTGAGATATATACTTCAAATTTGTTTGATCTTTTCTTACTAATTGTTTTACCTATTTAGTTGAAACTTGGTTTCTTTTATTCTGTGCATTATTTGAAGGTTGATTTTCTTTAAATTAAATATTATTAATATGAAGTATTTGATATTTTTAAACTTGATATTGAACCAACCTAGTAAAGATTTTCAAATATTATTTTCCTAAATTATTTACTCCTGAATATTTTTATACTCATTGTGAGGGAGCCGTGAGCTCTTTATTGTGGAAAACAATTATTGATGATTTATTTTGGCATGAGCCGTGAGCTCTTTTTGGTGGAAAAATATTGTTGTTGAATTATTTTGGCAAGTTAAATTATTTGAGCAATTGAGGTGCAAATTGTGATATATTGTGTTATTGATATGCATGCGGTGGTATAACGTCTGGGTGTTGAAACGCATGCGGTGAGATAAGGGTGGCTTGATACGCGTGGCTAGTAGGGGAACTACTAGAAGTCATGCGGTGTGATAAGGGTGGCTAAAACGCGGGATGCTATTTCGGGAAAAAAATGTTTTCTTTAAATAAATTGTGAAGGCTCCCACGGTGATATAAGGAAATGAGATATTGTGAATTTATTTATGATTTGGGACTACGAGGCGGTACCTCGTGAGTGCCCTTGTTGATATTGATTTATGGCCATAGTTGCTTTCGATTAATTGTTGTGATTTTCATAAAGTTGAAGGAAATTCTGTTTTGATTCCATGAGATATTATTTGTAATTATTTGATGTCATTAAATGTGACATACTATTTGATTCATTTCCAATGTCATTTTATTTTACTACATTGATAAACATTTTACCATGCCATTATTATATTCCAGTAGGGCCTCACCTAACCTCCTTACTACTCTACCGAGGTTAGGCTTGGCACTTACTGGGTACCGCTGTGGTGTACTCATACTACGCTTCTGCACATCTTTTTGTGCAGATCCAGGTACATTTTACCAGCCTAGACGTCAGTGAGTTACATGCGCATGGAGACTTCGAGGTATATCTGCCAGCGTCCGCAGACTCCGGAGTCCCCTTCTATCATTTTATGTTGCTTCCTTATATTTTATTTAGACCTTGACATATAGAGACATTGAAAATAAATTCTTAGAAGCTTGTGACTTATTTCTACCGGGTTTTGGGAGTTGAAATTGTTTGAATTGTATTTTATTTATTTCAGATATTTATTATTATTCTGCATTGATAGGCTTACCTAGTCTTAGAGACTAGGTGCCATCACGACATCCTACGGAGGGAATTTGGGGTCGTGACACAAATATCTTGGCAACAACTCAAGGTGATAAAACTCGGCCTAATATATAAATATATTTTTAACTCAACTTTAATTATAAACTCAATTAATTAATCTAGCAAATAGAGTTCAAATAATTTAATTATTACTTGATATAATCCTGTGTCTACCCGGACATAAACATGCTTTAGCCATGTATGGTGTCACGACCCCAAATTCCCTCCGTAGGATGTCGTGATGGCACCTAATCTCTAAGACTAGGTAAGCCTATCAATGCGGAATAATAATAAATATCCGAAATAATTAAACTACAATTCAAACAATTTCAACTCCCAAAACCCGGTAAAAATAAGTCACAAGCTTCTAAGAATTTATTCTCTATGTCTCTATACATCAGAGTCTAGAGCAAATAAGGAAGACAACATAATAAGATAGAAGGGGACTCCGGAGTCTGCGGACACTGGCAAATATACCTCGAAGTCTCCTCGTACAACTAGTTTACTGATGCGTGGTCTGATAAGATGTACCTGGATCTGCACAAAAAGATGTGCAGAAGCATAGTATGAGTACACCACAGCGGTACTCAGTAAGTGCCAACCCTAACCTCGGTAGAGTAGTGACGAGGTCAGGTCAGGCCCTACTGGAGAATAAATAATGGCATGGTAAAATGTTTAAACAATATTATAAGATAAAATGACAATGGAAATGAAACAAGTAGTATGTCACATTTAATTACATCAAATAATGGCAAATAAATACCTCGTGGAAACAAAACAGAATTCTTTTCAACTTTAAGAAAGTCACAACAATAATCAAAGGCAACTGCGGCGATAAATCAATATCAACAAGGGCACTCCCGAGGTACTGCCTCGTAGTCCCAAATCATAAACAAATTCACAATATCTCATTTCCTTATCTCACTACGGGAGCCTTCACAATTTATTTGAAAGAAAATATTTTTTCCGAAATAGCATCCCGCGTTTTAGCCATCCTTATCACACCGCATGACTTCTAGTAGTTCCCCTACTAGCCACGCGTATAAAGCCACCCTTATCTCACCGCATGCGTTTCAATATCCAGACCTTATACCACCGCATGCGTATCAATATCACAATTTGCACCTCAAGTGCTCAAATAATTTAACTTGCCAAAATAATTCAACAATAATATTTTTTCACAATAAAGAGCTCACGGATCATGCTAAAATAAATCATCAATAATAGTTTTCCACAATAAAGAGCTCACAGGTCATATCAAAATAATTCAATAATAATATTTTTCCACAATAAAGAGCTCACGGCTCATGTCAAAATAATTCAACAATAATATTTTTCCACAATAAAGAGCTCACTGCTCCATCACAATGAGTACGAAAATCTTACAAAAAAATTCAGGAGTAAATAATTCAGGAAAATAATATTTCAAAATCTTTAATACGTTGCTTCAATATCAAGTTTAAAAATGTCAAATACTTCATATTAATAATATTTAATTTAAAGAAAATCAACCTTCAAATAATGGACAGAATAAAAGAAACCAAGTTCCAACTAAACAGAAAAAATAATTAGCAGGAGAAGATCAAGCAAATTTAAAAATATAAACATTAAATCAATAATGAAGAATATAACAAAATGAAATAATTTAATTAATGCGCAACAGTGATATACACAATTTAAAATATAATCTTTCACATTTAGCCGGTGTACACACTCGTCACCTCATGTACACGACTTTCCACACATTACGATTATCAATCCTAGGGGAATTTCCCCCACACAAGGTTAGACAAGTCACTTACCTCGACTTGCTCCAATTTAACCAAGTATTATGCTTTTTCCTCGATATTTTCGACTCCGATCGACTCGTATCTAGTCATAATTAATTCGATACAGTCAACAAAAATTATAGTAATCAATTTCATAAGAAAATATTATATTTTTCAATAAAATCCGAAATAAGCTCAAAATTTATCCGTGGGGCTCACATCTCGGAATCCGACAAAACTTACAAAATCCGACAACCCATTCAATTACGAGTCCACCCATACCAATTTCATCAAATTCCGATAACAACTCGACCTCCAAATTTTAAATTTTCGTTTTTGGAAGATTTTGCAAAAATCTTGATTTTTCTTCCATAAATTCACGGATTCATGATGTAAATGAGTATGGAATCATGAAATATAAACAATATAGGATAAGGAACACTTACCCCAATGTTTTTCTCGTGAAAATCGCCCAAGAACCGTGCTCCAAAAATCCAAAACGAAATGAAGGAAATGACCATTTTTGGTCCTTAAGTTTCTGCCCATCCGTCACTAAAAGTCCATTTTCCGTCACTAAAAGTCCACCAGAAACCGCTCTACCAGCCTTTCTTTAATCGATCATAACTTTATGTACAAATGTCCAAATAATAAATGGTTTAATGTTCTGGAAACTAGAATCAAACGACGACAACTTTCACGTTTTGCACATTTTCGGATTCCTTATGAAATGCGAGATATAAGCTTCCAAAGTTGGCTCCATGCACGAAATATCTGCAACAGAAATTTCCAGCACTCTTTGTCCGAAATCCATTCCGTTTACCTTCCGAAATTCACCCGAGACCCTCGGGACCTTAACCAATTATTCCAAAATGTCCCAAAATACCATAAGAACTTAGTCGAGGCTTCAAACCACATAAAACAATATCAAAACGACGAATCGCACCTCAAATCAAAATTTATGAACTTTGAACTTTCAAATTCTATATCTTGTGCCGAAACACATCAAATCAATTCGGAATGACTTCAAATTTTGCACACAAGTCATAAATGACATAACATACCTATTCCAATTTCCAGAATCGGATTCCGACCTCGATAGCAAAAAGTCAACCCCCGGTCAAACTTCCCAAAAAATCAACTTTTGGCATTTCAAGCCTAATTCCACTACGGATTTCCAAATAAAATTTTGATCATGCTCCTAAATCCAAAATGACCATACGGAGCTGTTGGAATCATCAAAATGCTATTCCGGGGTCGTTTGCACATAATTTGACATCCGATCACTATTTGAACTTAAACTTTTAACTTTTTATCAAAATTTCATATCTCGGGCTAGGGACCTCGAAATTTGATTTCGGGGATACGCCTAAGCCCCAAATCACGATACGGACCTACCGGAACTGTCAAAACACTGATCCGAATCCGTTTGCTCAAAATGTTGACCAAAGTCAACTCAGTTGAGTTTTAAAGCTCTAATTCACATTTAATGTATTTTTCACCTGAAAACTTTTTGGAAAATTTTACGAACTGCGCATGCAAGTCGAGGAATGATAAATAGTGCTTTTCGAGGTCTTAGAACACAAAATTAATTATTAAATTTAAAGATGACATTTTGGGTCATCACATATGGACTCTCGTCACCTCGTGCGTACATAGCACCCACAACTAGTAGCACATAATAATCACATCACCTAGGGGTAGTTTTCCCCTTACAAGGTTAGCCTGGAGACTTACCTCGCTCCGAAGTTTCATAACTGGCTCCAACGTCTCTCGACACCTCATGAAAATTAATAAAAATATACTCCAACATCATAATTAATTAATTTATAACACTTCTCAACTCCGCTTGAAAAGTCAACCCTCGGTCACACGTGCCGATTCTGAAAATTCTTGAAGATTATCATTACCCATAATACCACGAATTCAAATATATAATTTATTCTCAATTCCATGTCCAATTTCGTGGTCAAAATCCAAAAATACCAAATTCTAGGTTTTCTCTTAAAATCCCACAATTTCTCTCAAATTCCATGCTAAAATCTGTATATAATCCATGTATTTAACTCGAAACGAGTAGGAATAACTTACCTCACAATAGATGGTGAAAATCTCCTCATCAAGATCTCCAAAAATCGCCCAACCAATTAAAAATGTGAGAGGAATGGGCTGAACTCCGAAATAAAGTCTTCATAACAACCTCAGATGTCGCATTTACGACACGAGGTTTGGAAATGTGACAATGGCGTCGCAAATGCGAAGCCTGACCAAATTCTGCCTAAGTCGCAAATGCGACAAAAGTCTTGCAAATGCGATCTTAGAGACACCACAAAAGCGACCGTTGTTTCACAAATGCGGAAGCTGCCTCAATCACAAATGCGATTAAATTGTTCGTAAATGCGAACTCCCCTTCCCAGCCCATCTTCGCAAAAGCGAGAATGATCTCGCAAATGCGAGAGCAGTGCACCAGACTAGCTGAACCTCTACAAACTCCTCCGGAACGCGTCCAAAACTCATTCGAGCCCTCGGGGCTCCAAACCAAACATCCACATAAGTCTAAAAACATAACGTGAACTTGCTCGCGCGATCAAAAGTACAAAATAACCTCTAGAATCACGAATCGGACGCCAAAATGCATAAGAATCACAATGAACTTCAAGAACTTCTAGAATTGCAACCAATCATCCGAACCACATAAAATCAACTCCAATTGACACCAAATTTTGCAGGCAAGTTCCAAATGATGAAACAGACCTATTCTATATCTCGAACCCAAAATCCGAACTCGATAGCCTTAAAGTCAAACCATGGTCAAACTTAGGAAAAATTCCAAAGTTTCAAACATTCGAACTTCGACGAACACGTCTGATTCATACTTAAACATCTCGGAATGACGCCAAACTTTATGCACAAGTCATAAATCAAAATACAAACCTATTCCAAGTCTCGGAATCCCAAACGGACATCGGTAACACCAAACTCCACTTCAAACCAAACTTAGGAAACTCTTATACTCTCAAAATGCCAATTTTCCATAATAAGCATCGAAATGCTCTCGGACTACCCCATACTCAACCCGAACATACGCCCTAGTCCGAAATCAGCATACGAACCTATTGGAACCTTCAAATCCCGATTCCGAGGTCGTTTACTCAAAAGTTAAGTCTTAGTCAACTCTTCCAACTTAAGGCTTCCGAATTGAGGATTTTTCGTCCGAAACAACCCCAAACTTCCCGAAATTCAATTTCTACCACACGTACAAGTCACAAAACATGAAGTGAAGCTACTCAAAGCCTCAAACCGCCGAATGACACGTTAGATATCAAAACGACCGGTTGGGTCGTTACATTCTCCCCCACTTAAACATACGTTCGTCATCGAACGTGCCAAGAACCGCCATGGAATTGCCCAAAACCATTGTTTAACACCCCGTGCACCAACCCGTGCCACCACAACTCGTGTGAGCACATTATCTTGAGCCAGACTGAAGATCCTCCCTATAACCTTAGCTAACAAGCCTTAGAACCAAATTCCAACATCCAAAATTCTCCACGAGACACGATTCTAATATACGAACACCGCATCAATCACTGCACACTGTACTAAGACATGATCATGCACCTATGTCAAAATCACACCTTGCACCACATAAGTCGTTTGCCCATAATAACATCCCTCAATAACAATAGATGCAGTTTCACAAATCTGATGCCCGCAATACATCTCATAAGACATATAAGCCCTGTTCCAACTCTCCCAGTACTGCCACGACGAAAGAGACGTGTACAGACTCATAAACACCTACCAAATCAATAAATCACAGAGTCTCTCCACTTGACGAGAACCATTACCTCATTCTGAACTAAATAATGATATTTTCTCTTTAATACACCGTACATAAATCGAATCACACTTATCTCAATAACCTCGTCTCAATAAGTACCAGTTGCTCGGGCAATAAGCCACCTCAAACACCCTATAAAATCTCATACAAAACCATCAAAGCGCCAACAAGCTACAACTCGAATGTGACCCATAGGGAAGAATGAAGTCTAGCAAAGAACCATCCAGCCTGCGTAACGAATAAAATGGCCAAACCGATGTTATGGCTCTATCTCAGAGATGGGAAACAAGCTACACAAAATAAGTATAAGGAACCGTACTTAACATCTCAATGTTGCGGCATGCAACCCGATCCAAGTATGACACAGTTGCGGCGTACAACCCGATCCAAACATGACACTGTTGCGGCGTGCAACCCGATCCGAATATGACATTGTTATGGTGTGCAACCCGATCCGAATATGACATCATTGCGGCAAGCAACCCAATCCACCCATGGAGGCGTGCCACCCGATCCAAACAATATACCCGTGATAGCGTGCCACCCGATACAAACAACAATACATAAGGAAACACCCATCAATCTGTAATACTTATGCTTACGAAATGCCCAAATATTGACCACAAGCATGCCAAGTGCAGGTATACAATCTTGGGGAGACAACTAGCACCATGCGCCACCAAAAACTCAAGCACGACCAATGTGTAATATACGACCTGTATCTCGAGAGCCATCTTGTTTGTATAGCACCACAAGCTACACGGGATCACAACCCACATGCGAATAATCAAGCTGACTCACGACCCACATAGCACAATAGAGTATTACATAGAATAGCTTACGCCAGGGATAACATCCAATGCTGAATGAACACATCCGTCCTGTTGTAGAGCACACATTCACATTAGACCTGCTAACAGACCTCAAGCTGATTTTGATCATCCCATACTGGGCCAACAACCTTTCAAGGATCCACAATGGCCCTATTCATGACACACACAAGCAATTGTCCAATCTGGAACAAACTCCCACAATTCGCAACCAAATAAATAGAGCGCCTTTTAGGAATAAACTCTCACATTAGCGATAGTACTAGAGTCTCTATACTTGGGTTTAATCCTTAACAATCAAGTGACTAACATGTTACACTATACAATATTCCCGTGGTATACGCTCCCACGACCTTCCGCACCAGGTAGCAAAGTTTGCACCTTCATACCACTAACTGTACTAATTCTGTACAGCAAATCAAGAACTACAATCAATACATAATGCCTCTTACACAGAACACCATTCTCAAGCGACACTACGATAGTGTTGGCTTGCTTTGAACATCTGAATTCTTCCCTGCCCATTCGAGCTCGTGATATTCTTATCAACACCAACCGCAACCTTGATCCTCAACTTCCAATTCCCATCCCGCTGATTGCGTCTATCATGTCGCTACGCGAGAGTACAAGAATTCATCAAAATCCATGAACTACCAGTAGAATAAACACTTCATTTGCAAGAAACCTTTCACTTACTCATTTCAGAAGATGAATCACAATACATAACCAACTTCTCATAACCGCGAAAGACACAAAACTTAAGTCGTGGTCTAAACCATCATAACTCTTTCGAGATCCATTTACACAACAAGGCCATAAGAATCGAACACCTCCCAAATCAAGCAAATTATGGTGGCTGTCAAGCCCGTACGTACAACCAAAAACCACCTGTATAACTTAATATGCCGAAGGAACTAATTGCCACAATCATGTTGATTCAAACCATTACTAACCGACCCCACTTCTTCCAATTTACTCTTGACTTGCTTTAGAAATAATAATAGCTCCATTCAAAATATAACAAAACCCAAAACACTTATCCCGAGTGACCCAATTCACGAGACCACATCGTCTCAATACCCATGAACCATCTCATACACTCTTTATGCGCACAATAGTATCTCCAACTGGTACACCCATTCTGAAAGATCCTCTACGAATCCGAAGTTGTTTTCTTCCATCTCTCTAATATCGAACCGTAGACCCCCGGTGCTAACATAGAAACACTCCAAGTCCCTTTCATAATCCACTACAAAAACTCGATCCTTAACCACTCAACGGACCCACAATCCTTAGACACTGCACTTTAATTCTTGACCTACTAGAACCATTGTTGAGAGTCACCCACTCTAACCTGGTCCCGAATATAACTAACTCCAACTCTCTGTTAGCACATGAACACTCTTTCAAAGAAGCAACCGGATGAATTCTTTTCCTTGTACATCACATCCACAATAAGCATAAACTCTGAGTCATCCCAAAACCTGCACATGAATCGATAAGGCAATATATAGCACACATTCATCAAGTTCTTTACTCGAATTACCCCTGATGTTTTCTTTTCTTAGTCATAAATTATCCACTAAGGCATCGGTAACCAGAAACCGTATAGGCACACAACCACGCGATGCAATCATAGACGGTAGGCTCCCCCACTTAGCTTTAAGCTACAATAACATAAATCTAGAACCCACAAAGGTTCCTCCTTCTCAATTACCATGATCTCGCATCGTTAACCCGCCAAATTTCTCGTAATCTCTTGTTAAACGTTTCATGAACATTCTAAATTATCACGCAATTGCTGGGTAGTAAGTATAACACTTCGTACAAACTGCATCAAAATCACGCAATTGCTAACCTGCGCACAGGAGATAAGCCACCTATGGAATTCTATATCGACATTTTCCAATGACGTTGCACTGGTACAACTACCAGGAAATCAGTAAACCCTCCTGAGCCCTTGCTCGCCCTCCAGCCACAAGAGTTTATTTATTCCCCATTAACATCAACTGAAAGTCTGACAATACATTCCAAACTCGAAGTCACATTGCATCCCATAACGATAATCCAACTTTTGTACCCCTATTCATTCCAAGCAAACTTCTTTCCGTCATATTCAACCTTCCTCAGCACAGTAGTGTCACGACCCAAAATCCCAACCTGTTATGATGGCGCCTATCTCGATACTAGGCAAGCCGATAATCTCGATAAACTATAATTTCTCTTAAGTTTGAAAATACAATAATTTAACACAATATAAAATCTCACAAATACTGACATGAACACTCCCCAAAACCTGGTATCACTGAGTACATGAGCATCTAATATGAATACAAGTCTTGAAAATACGGTCTATAATAGTTTGAGACCAAATACAGTAAACAAGGAGATAGAAAAGGAGAGATAAAGTTTGCGGAACACGGCAACTACTTCAAAATCTCCTGAAAATCAACTGCACGAAATGATAAGCACCCGCTATGTACGGGAATACCTAGATCTGCACACGAAGTGCAGGGTGTAGTATGAGTACAACCAACTCAGCAAGTAACAATAATAACTAAGGAACTGAAGATAATGACAAGCTACACATTTATAGTTCACTTTCAGTAATTCCAGCAAAGAATAGATATGCTTTCAAATCCGACAGTTTAAGTCAAATCAATTTTATAGAGTTCAATTTCATGTAATCTGGATATAAAATCTTTTAGAGATTTCACAATAATGACAGATAGCAACCAAGTGTAATAACAAATGCAAAGAAAGTACAACCTCTCAAGCAACAATCACTCAACTCATCACAACATCTCACCACTCGGCTCTCAGCCCTCAACACTCACACTCAATAGGTACTTGTGCTCACGGGGGGTTTGTACAGACTCTGGATGGGCTCCTACAGCCCAAGTGCCATAATTCGCATGGACAACTCACGTGTTGCACGGACAACTCACGTGCTATAATACCCTACACGGACAACTCACGTGTCATAATATCCTTTCATCACCAACAGGCCCTCGGCCTTACTCAGTCCTTAACTTCTCTAGTCTCTGGGACTCTTAGAAATCACAAATATCAGCCCAAACAAAGATAACATAATGCATCAACAAATATCAAGAAGGACTGAGGTATGATACGTAAGTAAAATCATGACTGAGCATAAGATAGAAATTAGCAAATAATTCGATAAGTACGTGACCTCTGTGGTTCCCAACTGTACTATCACATATCTTAAGCATGATTTCTAACATGATTTACAGTCAAATTTCTTCAACACATAGAGAGCATATAACTAACAATAAATTATTCAACTATACAGTTTCCACGGGATGGACCAAGTTCCAATTCCCCCGGTGCACGCCTACACGCCCATCACATAGTATGTACGTCACCTCCAAAATAATCACATGACACAAAATCCGGGGTTTCATACCCTCCGGACCAGATTTATAACTGTTATTTACCTCAAAACGTGAAATTCTTTACTGTGCTATGCCTTTGCCTCGCAAATCGGCCTCCGAATGCCTCGAATTTAGTCACAAATAATTCGTTTCAGTCAATAAAATTTATTGGAATTAATTTCATAAGAAAATATTAATTTTTCATAAAAATCCGAAATTTAGCTCAAAAATCGCCTGTGGGGCCCACGTCTTGGAACCCGACAAAAGTTACAAAATTCGGAAGCCCATTCAATCACGAGTCTAACCATACCAATTTTACCAAAATCCGACCTCAACTCAACCCTCAAATCTACAAATCTTATTTCCAAATTTCTAAGTTCTAATCTCCGATTTACACCACAAAATCATGTAATCTAGTCGGATTATTCAATGATAATTCAATATTATGGAGTAGAAATGATCACAAGGGACGTACCTCAAGTTTTCCTTGAAAATCTATCAAAATCGCCTCTCCTCAACCTCTAATTTTTCAAAAATGGCGAATGGGACGAAGTCCCTGCTATATAATTCTGCCCAGATAGCCTCGGTTTTGCCTCGATCTTGGCCTTCGATTTTGGGCTTTGATCGAGATCCTCGATCTTGGGTCTCGATCCTGGGCCTCGATTCTGACCCTTGATCCTGGCCCTCGATCATGGCCCTCGACCCTAGCCCTCGATCATGCCTTCGATCGTTGCCCTCGACCCTGGGCTCGATCGTGGCTTGATTCTGGGCTCGATTTTTGGGCTCGATTCCGGGATCAAATCTGGGCTCGATTTTGGCAGAAGGAAATTGCAGCAACTATTTTAGTCTACTTTTCGATCCGTTAACCATCCGAGGCCCTCGGGACCTCAACCAAATATACCAACAAGTCCTAAAACATCATACGAACTTAGTCGAATCCTCAAATCACCTCAAACAACGCTAAAACCATGAATTACGCCCCGATTCAAGCCTATTGAATTTTGAAACTTTTTATTTCTACAAACAACGTCGGAACCTATCAAATCACGTCTGATTGACCTCAAATTTTGCACACAAGGCATAAATGATATAACAGACCTATTAAAATTTTTAGAATCGGATTTCGACCCCAATATCAAAAAGTCAACCCCCCGGTCAAACTTCCCAAAAATTCAACTTTTGGCATTTCAAGCCTAATTCCTCTATGGACCTCCAAAAAATTTTCCGGACATGCTCCTAAGCCCAAAATTACCATAGGGAGCTATTGGAATCATAAAAATTATAATCCGAGGTCGTTTATACATAGGTCCATATCCGGTCCACTTTTCTAACTTAATTTTTCAATTATGAGACTAAGTGTCTCATTTCACTCCGAATTCCTTTCGGACCCGAACTAACCCGATAATTCATAAATCAATTGCAAGGAATAAATTGAGCAGTAAATGGGGGAACGGGGTTATAATATTCAAAACTTCCGGCCGGGTCGTTACAAGTAGCCACCATCCCAAATAAAATTCGTAGACCTAGTCACTGTCCACCATGATTCCCAAATTGCTCTAAACTTTCTCAAGGCATGTGGAAATCCTACCACAGAATCCATATGCTACTTTGCCACTCCTACTTCGATAAACTCATCTTCTTAAGCAACTTCTCAGCCTCTGTGGTTTATACTTGACCTGCTAGCAATTCAACCACCGCGAGACACCTTCCACCATGTCTTTCCTCCTATTTTACTGCCAAAATACTACCTCAAATCATAATCCATCTTTGTAGCACCTGAACGGATAAATTGCCAACATCTATGAGACACCATAAAGATCATCTCTCTCTAGCCATCAACATTAGAAACACCAATTTGACCCTGAAGCCGCCATACACAAATTCGTGATTTTAATATAGTATAGATAGATATAGATTTTTGAATCTTTTTCTCGAAAAATCATAAATTTTCTAGGATATTGTTAAGGATCTCATTGAAAACTTATAGCAGCTTATCAAATAAAGGCTAAGAGAAAAAAGAACATAGGTATGACTGGCATATATAATATCTATAATTGGGTTTCACCATTGGGATTATTTTCTAAGTATATGAAGCATATTGGTTGCTTGTAAGGTTTTCTAAGTCCCTCCGTAGTACAGTCCTTGAGTTCTTTCTTTAGAAGTAGTGAATGTGGTAAGAGGTGTATAACCCAATATATGGTCCTAACTTAAATACGCCACCTACGCGACTCACTACATAAGTGCAAGGAATATAGGATAATATGGTTCTTTAACCCTAGTCACAATAGCTTAAGCGCAATGCTAGCAGATACATAAGATGGAGAGATGTCTCATTGATTGTTGGCGTAGGTTTAGAATGTCCCACTAATTAATCAAGAGCTCAAGGCATGCGTAGTAAAGGTATATGGCTTGGCCTATAGTAACGTTGAAGGCTTGCTTTACGATATGTAGTTAGCTCGCTTTCTTGCCCTTCATAGGTTGTATTAAACCTATAATATGTCTAAACCTGTCCAAGTCTTTTAAAAATCTTGAACTTCATCTCCTCCTTTCTTTCTAATAAACTTACGTAGATAGATAGCTATTCGATCTCATCTCTTGCAATAATAACTAGGGGTTATCCTCAACTGTTCAACAAAGAAAAAAAGTATCTATTCAAACTGCTCCCATTCCTATATTGACACCAAGAAAAACAAACCATAGGGCCTTCCTCTCTATCCATTTATTTTTCATAATCATAAATGGTGAAAATTCTTAGGCAACTTTCTTTATGGCTCATGTATGAATAACTGTTGAAATCTAGCCCTAGGTTCCGCCATTGGTGTGCTTGAGCGAGAAAGAGGAGAAGAGACGATAGAGACAGACAGAGAAAGGAGAAGCAATTTTTCTGTTAGCTGCCTTAGACTGAAAATGAGCAGTACATCACCTATTTATCCTAACTAACACATCCGACTTTGTGAAAGAGAAAATTAACAACTAACTTCTCAACTAACTACCTTCTAGAAGCATACTACATAGATATAGAAATGTACAACTATTTACAACTATAATTTCAACACTCCCCCTCATGTTGAGAATGAAAAACTGTCTTTCATTCCCAACTTGGAGATTAATGATGCATGTTGCTGATGTCTATGTGCTTTGGTTACCACATCTGCTGGTTGTTCTTGACTGGCGATATAGAATGTCTTGATCAACCCTTCTTGAATTTTTTTCTCGGATGAAATGGCAGTCTATTTCGATGTGTTTTGTCCTCCTATGATACATAGGATTTGCAGCAATTTGCAATGTTGCTTTATTATCACAGAAAAGCTTCATGGTCATCTTTAAATTCACATTCAGCTCTTCCAATAGACCTTTCAACCGCACAAGTTCAACTACTGTGTGTGCCATACTTCTAGATATAGTGTGTTGCTTCTTGGCTTTCCAGATATGGTTGAACTTCCAAGCTTAATATAGTATCCAGTAACAGACTTTCTTGACATAGGACATGAGGCCCAGTCTGAATCACAAAATACTTTTATTTCTTCATTGCTATCACTTGACATTAACATCCTCATCCATGGTCGCTTCTTGATATACTTTACTACATGAAGTGCTTCTTCATAGTGAGATTTCTTAGGTGCATGCATAAACTGACTTAGGGATTGCATTGCATATGAGATATCAGGCCTTGCAATTATTAGATATAAAAACTTCCCTATGAGCCTCTGATAACTCCCCATGTCTTCCAGCAACTCATCTCCCTTGTTTGTGTTTGTGTAAGTATCAAACTCAGTGTTTGTCAGCTTCAAGCTCTGCTCCACTGGTGTCTCTTTAGGTTTAGAACTTGCTATGCCTGCATCAGATATCATCTCTAATGCATATTTTCTTTGAGTCATAAGGATGCTCTCTTGATCGTCCCACCCCTCAAATGCACACCTCTAAACAAGGTATAAAATGGTCAATTGCAATTATAGTAACCCAATGATGAGTCGGGGTCGAATCTACAACGAGCTAGATGGGAGTTAGGGGTATATATTCTAATGCGTGAAATTGAATTATCTTAATTTGCGCTTCCACAAAAAGGGTTTTGTTTCTATTTCTAATCTTTATACTAAAGTTTGGAGAATAAAGAAATAAGACTAGAATGATTGCTTTGATGTTTTACAAATTGGTAAAAAGCCTAGGGTTATGATCATTATCCAGGTGTTTTCCTAATGGGATAATAACTTAATACTTGTTTTGTTGATCGGAGTGTATTATAGCTATCAACTCTCAATTACCCATTCAATACCTCTCGGTCAGAGAGTGGTTTTGCCCAATTTGTCTTTCTCAATAACAAATGGGTATCACACAAAACAGTTGATAAAATCTCAAGTTGGGTTATTACTATCTCTAGGTTGAATCCTTTAATTGGGTTAATCAATCTCTTGATTGATCCAATTCCTTGTTAGCCAAGTTTTCCTAGACTAAGTCTCTCTTTCTCAAGTAGAGATTAAGTCAAATAGGCATGAACCAATGTTTATAACCATTAGTTCCACAAATTAAAACATGAACTAGGCTAAATAACAAACACCCAATTATAAACAAGCACTAATTTAATTACCCATAAGGTTAACACACTAGGGTTGGGTCACAACCCTAGTGAATATCTAGCTATCATGCTTGGGTTAAAAGAAGAAGAAGAAGAAGTAGATGAAGAAATACTAATTAAACTCATAATATGAAGTTAAGAAGATAACATCTATAGTAAAATACACCAAAATATAGAAAACTTCCTAAAGAGGCAAAGAAAACGGCTACATTACTTGTTGATGTCAAAACTTAACCTAATTTTGTGAAACTCGTCTATTTGTACAAGGTTGGAAATTTCAGACAAAAATGCCCTTCGGGAGGTTCTGCGGCCGCACAATTCCATGTGCGGTCCGCAGAATTCTTCATCTGGCAGGAGCTGGGATTCTACGGCCGGACAATTCAGAACTGCGGCCACAAGACAATATTTTTGCGGTCCGCAGATTTAGCACTGCGTCCAGAAGACACTTTTTTGCGGTCCGTAATAGTATGATTGCGGCCGCAAGATATTCTTCTGCGGCCGCACAAATCTTGTGCGGACTGCAATTCCAGGAAGCTCTAGTCTTGGTCTTTGATCTTAGTCTCAAGCCCTTCTTTTGCGGCCGCACAATTCATGTGCGGTCTGCAATTTGCTAAATAGTCTGTTGAGTTTTAATTCGTTGTTTGCGGCCGCAGATGGAATTCTGTAGACCGCAATTTCTTCTGCGGCCGCAAAATTCTTTATGCGGACTGCACTTTGTATGCTTCTGTGCCCTTTTGTTGCTTTGTGCTTGGACTACTCCTCTTTGAGCCAGATTTCATCTCGTGAGTTCAACTTCCAACATTCCTGTAATTTCGCACATTTCATTAGTTTCGGGAACGTAATTCAATGCTTTTAGACTAAACCAAAAGCTAAAAGGGGCTAATAAGTAGTCAAAATCCCCACTTATCAACTCTCCCAAACTTAAATCTTTGCTTGTCTTCAAGCAAACAAAATAGTTCCCACCTCCACAAGTTAAGGGTCATTTCAGCCAGTCAAAAGTGAGCCATTCACATATCAGTTGGGACCAACAATTACCCACACTACTTACGTATTATCAACAATGTGACAAGTTAAACATTTATGCACATATAGTTCTAGTGTGACACTTGAGCATCAAGAGTTGACTTTACTCATTAAGGAATGCTCGCTCTCTCATGTTGGTCATTGTGGATCCTAAACTCCTCCTCCTCTACTCTCCGTTTGCCTAGCTCACTTAAGAATTTTAGCATTCAGTCCAAAGATTTATGAAAGGTTCACTCATCTCTCTCAAGATAATGACGCAAGTATGGATTCAAGTACAATAGGCTTTCCCCTCATGTAGATCGCCACTAATGTAAGCTCACTCGAATTGAAATCAAGTAGGGCTTTTTTCGAGATGTAATGAAGGCTTTTGGATTAGGGTTGGATACACTATGGTTGAGTGGGTTCACCTTTCCTTAATCACTCCATTTTTTTATTCTCGGCTCATGCTTTGCCAATTCTTTGAGGCACTCTCTTTTCCTTGGGAAGTAGAGAGACTTAACATCACTCTTTCTTAATCATGACATTCATTTTCTCCCTCTTTGATTTCTCCGTGTTTTTGGATCATTACCATTCTTTGAATCCCTTCAACTCTTCCACTTATTCACTTTTTTGTATTTCTCTTTTCGTTATTTTCTTTTCTTGCCCTTTCCTTCTTAACATTTCTTTTATATTTTTGTGCCTTGATACCTCTTTCAAGTTCCTCGTCTCTACTCCAAACTTACATTTTTAGCCAATTGTTTCACAGGAGTGTTAAGGAAAGCTAGGGTGCCAAAAGAGGGTCACGACAAAACGGGTAAAGGCTTGTAACACGGTTAACAAATGAGAAAGGCTCGTAACATGGTTATCAAATGAGAAACGTTTGAGGCTCAAATGGGTTAACTAGGGATAACAACACTAGTAGGCAATGGAAAATTCAAACGGGCCAAGGAAAGCCTACAATCACTTCTCAAGCCAAGAAAAACTTAAGATTTTGCTTTGAAACACATTCGGGGCAAGTTCTAGACCTTTGGCATGGGTACTTGGACTAGCAACAAAACATTTCACCCCTCACGCAGCTGGATTGTTAAAGAATATAGAGTCTAGGACCCACAACGACCACATTCAAGATTAAAAATCACTATGGCTCGATTAAACCACTCGAAGATTGCCTAAGTCAACACAAGAGTCACAAAGTCACTAACTAGAGATATTTCTTTCAAAAACCTTGTTTCTAACCATAAGCACGTACTTAAGTGTGTTGGTACCAAGTGAATCATGTTTGACTCTTCGAGCATGACTTAATTAGGTCTTTTTATTCATTACTACTACTATTATTACCTAAACGCAAAAACGGACCCAGTCCCTTAAGAAGGTTGTCACGCCATCCATCGTTGGGAAGAGTCATCCGGTTCACACAAAATCTACCTTTGGAAAGAACCGTGGCATTAAGAAAACCAAAGTCTTATTATCTACTAAAACATAAAAAGAAGCTACTAAATCAAGAAGAAGCTACTAATTCAAAAAGAAGCTACTAATTCAAAAGAAGCTACTCACTTAAACACTAACTAATAAGAAAACAAACATAAAGAAGCTACAAAGAAAAAACTATTGAAAGCCTAACGAATATACACAATGGGGGAGAAGGAGAAGATATATACTTAATGAGAGAAGAAGGGAGAATATATAAAGAATAATGAAAGAGAAGAAAAATAATGCCAAGTTATTATAAACCAATTGTCTCAGAATCATCAAACAAGATCAAATAAACTCCAACCCCTGAATAAAAATAAGCAGTGTCCCTAATGCTTAACAAAATAAGAATAAAGGAAGGGTAAGAGTGAAGAAAACTCCCTATGGCTCCTTGGCCATCTCTGTGACCACAGCAACGTCACCGACCTCAGTCTCATCCAACTGGATCTCATCATCCTCAACTCTAGGAGTGACTGGGTTAGTGAACATCCGACGCACTACCTCGGCAGTGTCAGCAGCAAGGTCCGACTTCTCAGACTGGCTAGCTGGTGCTGTAGGTGCTGTAGGATCTGGGCCTGGATGGTATGGGTCAATCAACATGTCAAAAGGGATGTCTCCGGCTACAACAAGTTTGGTAACCTGTCTCCGGAGCTTGTCCACTGACTTCTTGGAAGCCTGGGACTTTCTCATCTTCTTTACTTCCTTGACCAGCTCTTCGATCACTGACCCATGCTGCACCAATATAGCCATGATTGTGTTCTGGTTCTCTAGGAGCTTCTTAAATGTTTCTTCCACTGATGGGGGCATCTGAGGTGCCAGAATAGAAGACTGTGTTGCAACAGTACTAGATATGTCAGACAGCTTTGCAGTAGCTTTCTACATCCAGTTGTTGAGGCTTGCCAATGTCTGGGAGACTCGCAGCGCAGAGAGTGGAGTAGTAGGCATGGGCACCGGCTTCAAAGCCGAGGTGGAACCTGTGACAGGGACCGCTGTAGGAACTGAGGATGGTGGTGAAGGCATAGCTGCGACACTAGATTAAGGCTCGACCGAAGTGGATGGAATATCAACTGCCTCTGCAACTACCACCGATGGCTCATCAAACTAGCCTATAGTGGTAGATGGCAGACCCTTTCTCTTAGGGTTGTGTGCATCCATCAATGAGTACCTAATGAGTACCATGAGAACGACTTCTTTGCCTGCACCTTTGTATAAAAGTCCCTCGGCTCTACCCTCCCATCTGTGAGATACTCTGTAATGGTGTTGGGATACGGGTAGAATGTGTCAGCTTGCAGGGCGACCACTATGATGTTGGACGACATCACAGCACCCATATTAATATGGTACCTAGCCATGATGGAAGCAACTAGAACAGCTTGAGGGATCGGAAGATATGTTTTTTTCTGGCAGGGGTCTAGTCTATTGCATACAAAGGTTTGCCACCCCTTTGCCTCAAAGCTCAGCGTACTCCTATCAATAGAAACCCCTGTTGTGATCCATGGTGGTGGTGGCCCAAGAGATGCTAGAATCTCTGCTAGCCAAGGATGAGTTGCATCCCCAAGTGCACATTAATCTAAGTACTCTGTGGGCTCGATATCATCAAATTCCAAGTAGGTGTTCAATATGTGCTGATCAAATCGCACTTTGAGGTTCCTCACTTTAGTCACCTTTGTACCTTTCTTGATATGCGCCATATTGACGTAGAATTCCCTGGACAAGGTACTCTTCCGCATCCACCCTTTGTGTTCTCAAAACTGTCTCAATATTGTAGGGTTATACCTCTCAAAATCTTTCAACTAAAACTGCCGCTCAAGAATAAGCGACCTCACTGGCCACCATTCACGAAAGTTGGTGAAGACGGGCAAACTGACAAATCGGTCCTCCCACACCTCTTTCTTCTTCTACCTCTCGAGGCTGGTAATAGTAGCATCTCCCCTTCTACCATCATCGGGGATGTCCTGCACTAATGTCTCTGGTGCCTGGGGGACAGGTGTAGTAGAAGGCTCAGAAGCCTCACTGGCACTCTACGAACCCCCGGAAGTGTTGTGTGATGTGGATGACTCGTCCCCGAGCTGATACCTCTTTGGCAGCCTTAACTGGACAGTCGGTTGCTCATATACAGAGGCTGAGTTGCCCTTTGATGATTCCTTAGATGGATCATAAGAACTGGTCTCAGAAAGGTCTGCACCTCTCCTTCTGCCGACTGATGTTTTCTTCCTGATTTCATGCTGTTGGGCACTAAGCAAGGGTCCCTCGTCCCTGAGAAGGATGGCCCCTTCCTTTTGAAGTGCCGCCTCTGCCTCTAGATCAAACCATTTTCTGTACCAAGCAAAGGCGATTGTTAGATGTAATTCAAGTTCAGACATACAATGAATGTAAGGACACACCAGAATATATAGTGAGGAACACACTTGGAAAATGTTTGCAGGGTAGGGATTTTTGGTCCGCATATTTTTCATTGCGGATACAGAATAGGACTTGCGGACTGCACAATTCTCTTTTGCGGCCGCAAAATTAGATTGCGGTCTGCACATTTTTCATTGTGGCCGCAATTCAGATACCACCAATATGCCAACTCTCTGATAACAGAGAAATGGCCATTTTGCGGTCGCAACCGGTTTTCTGCGTTCCGCACATGTGAGTCACCAAGTTGACAACTCTCTGATCTGGGGAAAAAGGTTGTTCTGCGGCAGCAATGGGATTTCTTCGGTCCGCATAATTTTCTTACGGCCGCAGAACCATTCCTCTCTAAAGTACCCTAGACTCAACTTCTTTGGACCGCACAATTTCTTGTGCAGCCACAAATATCAAACATTGACGAACAAGCAGTACGTCTTACCTAGGGCTTGCAATTATTTCACAATTTTGATATGGAAACAACTTCTAAGCATGAATATCTATTAACCCATTCCCCCTAGAGCATTTTCCAGTCTACCCACTATAGATTTACCCCATATGGTTATTCAATTAGATTCAATCATACAAATGGTCTAAAGTTTTACTAAAAATATACAAATTAAAAGAAATTAACAAGATTATGAAGCATACCAGATATGAATGAGTGCAAGAGATGAGTGATGAACAGTTACTAGACGTGTGGGCGGATGATTTAGCAAGGGATTTCAAATTGGTGCAAGTTTTGTGCTCAGAGAGAGAAAAGGGCAACAATGCCCTAGCCTCTCTATTTGTACTATTCGACTTTATGCCAAGGAAGGAGAAGTGAGTGCTGCCGCAAAATTCCAATTGCGGTCTGCGCTCTGTTAACTGGGGCCCCATTACCCTTTTGTTTTGCGGTCCACAGAATTTGGTGTACGACCAAAGAGAAATTATTGCGGACCTCAGATTTGGTGTTGCGGTCGCAGATCGGCCCTTTTTCTGACGGACCAACTTTAGAGAGTTGGCATTTTTAACATTCCAGTTCTGCGGTCCGCAAGAATTTTGTGTGACCCAAAGCACTTTTGCTGCAACAATTGGAATTGTGCGGTCCGTACTTTTATGCACACTTAGCCAGATTTCTGTCCACCATTCCTGTAAGGCACACTCATTCCTGCAGCACACTTCAAATCAGGTTAGCACGAAAATGACTGCTAACTAC
Source organism: Nicotiana tomentosiformis (assembly GCF_000390325.3). Classification (NCBI taxonomy): domain Eukaryota; kingdom Viridiplantae; phylum Streptophyta; class Magnoliopsida; order Solanales; family Solanaceae; genus Nicotiana; species Nicotiana tomentosiformis. Next base: position 16,599,808 of record NC_090818.1, read on the forward strand.
AAAAGAAACAAAGAAAAGAAAAAACACATGGGTTGCCTCCCAAGAAGCGCCTGATTTAACGTTGTGGCACGACGCAGATTACCATCATTTTAAATGAATCACCGCCACAATGTGGCCATCACCAACCTTTCCCACATAGTGCTTCACCCGGTGACCATTGACTCGGAATACCTCATTGTTTTTGTTCTTTTAGTCCAATGCACCAAAAGGTGTCACATCCACAATTTCAAAGGGACCACTCCATTTAGACTTTAGCTTTCCGGGAAACATCATCAATCGTGAGTTAAACAACAATACAAGATCACCCACCTTGAATTCTTTGTTCCCAATGTATTTGTCATGAAGATATTTCATCTTTTCTTTGTACAAGGATGAACTTGTATAAGCATGGTACCAGAACTCATCCAATTCATTCAAATGTGCAACCCTCAAGTTAGCGGCTACATCCCAATCAAGATTCAACTTTTTTAGAGCCACATGGCTTTGTGCTCAAGTTCCACCGGAAGATGACAAGCTTTGCCAAACACCAACCGGTATGGAGACATTATGATAGGAGTTTTGAAAGCAGCCTGATAAGCCCATAATGTATCATCAAGCTTCTTTGACCAATCCTTTCGGTTAGCATTCACTGTTTTGGACAAGATACTCTTTATCTCCTGGTTAGAGCCTTCCACTTGACCGCTAGCTTGTGGATGATAAGGATTCATAACTTTATGATTAACGCCATACTTGTTAAGTAAAAGTGTCAAAAGCCTTGTTGCAAAAATGTGACCCCCCATCAATTATGATAGCCCGCAGAGTACCAAACCTAGTGAAAATATTCTTCTTCAAGAACGCCACCACACTCCTTGCTTGGAAAATAATCCTTCCTTGTGACATTGTTGAGCTTGCGATAGTCCATACACACTCTCCACCAGGTCACCATTATTGTGGGAGTCAACCCATTCTTGTCATTGGTAACCACTATCATGCCCCCCTTCTTTGGGACACATTGCACCGGAGAAGTCTACAAACTATCTGAAATGGGGTAGACAACCCCGACATCCAACCACTTGATAATATCCTTTTTGACCACTTCTTGCATAGCCTCATTAAGTCTCTTTTGATGTTCAATAGATGGTTTGGCGTTTCTCCAAGTTTATCTTGTGCATGCAAAGTGCGATGCTTATTCCCCGAATATCCGCCAATGTCCATCCAATAGCCTTCTTCCTCTTAAGTAGCACTGCCAATGTAAAGTCAACCTTCACGTTAGTCAAACAAGAGGAAAGAATAACTGGTAAAGTAGAACAAGGGCCAAGAAATTCATACCGAAGATGTGAAGGCAATGGATTCAACTCCAAGGTCGGAGGCTCTTCAATTGAAGGCTTTGTAGGAGGAGTTTTCCTATTTTCAAGATCCAAGGAGAGTTTTCGGGGTGCATAGATGTACGACCCCATTCCTTGCAAAGAATGCACACATTCCATGAAGCCATCCATCTCGTTATCACCAAAGTTGAGTAAGACGGCCTCCAACATATCATCCACATTGATCGTGGGGCACTTGTATCATCAACAATCACCTCGGTCACCAAGTCCACAAAAGAACACACTTCATTGCTATTTGGTTTCCGCATAGATTGGCACACGTGGAATACCACCTTTTCATCACCTACCCTGAAAGTGAGTTCTTCGGCTTCCACATCAACAAAAGCCTTCCCTGTAGCAAGGAAAGGTCTTTCAAGATTAATCGGCACCTGTCCACTTCATAATCAAGAATGACAAAATCCGCCGGAAGAATGAATTTATCAACACGAACCAAGACATATTCAATCACTCCCAACGGTCTCTTCATGGTGCGATCAGCCATTTATAATCTCATAGATGTGGGTCTTGGTTGCCCAATTCCCTAGGTCTTGAAAACCGAATAGGGCATTAAATTGATACTTGCCCCAAGATCACAAAGAGCTTTAGAAAACTTGGCACTTCCAATGGTATAAGGGATTGTGAAAGCACCAGGATCTTCCAATTTAGGAGCCATTGAATGCACAATTGCACTCACTTGATGAGTGACTTTGATAGTTTCAAAATTCATCAGCCACTTCTTTGTCACCAAATCCTTCATAAACATTGATCGAGAGACTCTTCATCATGTCATGAACCTTTTGAATTGATTCTCGCCATTTTGCTTGGCAAGCCTTTGGGGATATGGAGGAGGAGTATTAGGCAATGGTGCCTTAGCCTTTTGCACTATCGGTTCCAGTATATCAATAACGTGATCCCTAGAGAGGTTCACTTCCTTTTGAGTCTCTTCCACATTGTCATCAATATCAATCCGAACTTCATCATTTGATTGCATCACATTGCTCGAGACCTCTTCTTCTTGTACCACTTTCTCATTATCCACAAGTTACCTTTGACTTGAGGTGGGTGCATTCACACCTCTTCCACTTCTTGTAGTAACGGCCATGGCGTGACCCGTGTTGTTCCCACCCTTTGGGTTCACCACCGTGTTACTTAGTAGTGCCCCCTTAGGACGAGAATTTCGAGCTTGAGAGATTTGCCACATTTGAACTTCTAAGTTGCAGATCAATGTGTTGTGTGAGGCAAGTTGGGCATCAGAATCGGTATTCTTTTCCATCATTTGCTTGAACATGTTCGCAATACGCCCCATCTCATTGATAGAAGAACTAGGACCATGGAAAGGATAAGGAGGCAGGTTGCTCGGTTGTTGATACATCGAGGGCCTTTGAAAACCTGACCGCCGGTTGCCTTGGTTATTGTTTCATCCACCTTGATTGTTACCTCCCCAATTACCTTGATTATTGCCATTCCAATTTCCTTGATTGTTGTTATTATGCCAATTCTCTTGATTGTTTCCACCACTTTAATTACCTTAGTTGTTAGAATTTCAATTGCCTTGATTGTTTTGAGGTCGTCATTATTGTTGATTTGGGCCTTGGAAATTGTTTCGTTGCCTTTGAAAGTTGTTCACATATTGCAGCTCCTCTTCTTGGTCATTGTAAGAATCATCTTGATCAAACCCACTATCTTCTTGCACAAATTTGTGCACTTGTGGACCCTTGGTTTTCCGTTTGTTCACCATCATGTTTACTCCCTCCATGGCATTGACTTGCCTAGGATTTTGCACTTGTTGAAGTTGAGACTTTGCTACTTAATTCATGGTGGTAGTCAATTTGGCTATGGCTAGTCCATGGTCATGCAGCTCTTTGTGGAGGTTAATCACGTTGGGATCACCTTGTAGAACATTAGCCCGAGATTGCCGTATCGATTGTGTGTCCACCATTTCCTTTAAGATCTCACACGCCTCCGCATAAGGCGTAGTCATGAAGTTCGTACCTACAAGTTGATTCACTACACATTGGTTGGTTTTGTTGATACCACGATAGAAAGTTTGTTGAATCATGTTCTCCGTCATATCATTGTTGGGACATTCATTAACTATTGTTCTATATCACTCCCATATCCCGTGTAGTGGTTCATTGGGCACTTGCTTGAATGGTAGAATCTCATCCCTAAGTATAGCCATATTCCCCGGAGAGAGGCACTTAGAAATAAACTTTTCCGCCAATTCATCCCAAGTGTGAATGGAATGGCTCGGCAAATATTCCAACCAATCTAAAGCTTTCCCCCTTAAAGAGAAGGGAAAAAGCTTTAGCCTCAAAGCATCCTCGGAGACATTTGTTTGTTTACTCCACCAACACATGTCCACAAACCCCTTCAAATGTTTGTATGAATTTTGACTTGGAACACCGGTGAAGAAGCCTCGTTGCTCTAGCAAAGTGAGCATCACATTGGTTATTCGAAATTTACCCGCCCTAATATGAGGAGGGACTATTGCACTTGCATATCCTTCATTGGGCAACACCCGGTGTGAAACCGCTCGTGATAGAGGTGGGGGTGGAACGAGCACATTGTTATGAGGCACTCTGCCTCTTCTATTGGCTTGAGGTTCAAGAGGAACCTCATCCACTTGATCATTCTCAATGTCCGCATCCCCCAAAGCAATATTTCCGAGCTCATTGTTTTCCATGGTTGCACCTAAAATTTCTCAAACACATTAGTAACACAGAAGGAAAAGAAGATATTCTAAAAACACACACAAATATATAGCTAACACCGTTTTTAACTCCCCGGTAACGGCGCCAAAATTTGATCGTCTCGCCCCTCAAATGCACACCTCTAAATAAGGTATGAAACGGGTGATTGCAATTATAGTAACCCAATGATGAGCCAGGGTCGAATCCACATGGATCTAGATGGGAGTTAGGGGTATATATTCTAATGCGTGAAATTGAATTATCTTAATTTGCACTTCCACAAAAAGGGTTTTGTTTCTATTTCTAATCTTTACACTAAAGTTTGGAGAATAAAGAAATAAGACTAGGATGATTATTTTTGATGTTTTTCAAATTGGTAAAAAGCCTAGGGTTGTGACGATTATCTAGGTGTTTGCCTAATGGTATAAATAACTTAATGCTTGTTTTGTTGATCGGGGTGTGTTATTGCTATCAACTCACAATTACCCACTCAATTCCTCTCGGTCAGAGTGTGATTTTGCCCAATTTGGCTTTCTCAAGATCAAATGGGTATCACACAAAACAGTTGATAAAAGCTCAAGTCGGGTTATTACTATCTCTAGGTTGAACCCTTTAATTAGGTTAATCAATCTCTCGATTGACCCAATTCCTTGATAGCCAGGTTTTCCTAGACTAAGTCTCTCTTTCTCAAGTAGAGACTAAGTCAAATAGTCATGAACCAATATTTGCAACCATTAATTTCACAGATTAAAACATGAACTAGGCTAAATAACAAACATCCAATCATAAACAAACACTAATTTAATTACCCATAAGGTTAAAACACTCGGGTTGGGTCACAACCCTAGTAAAAATATAGCTACTCATGCTTGGGTTTGAAGAAGAAGAAGAAGAAGAAATACTAATTAAACTCATAATGTAAAGTTAAAAAAATAAAATCTATAGTAAAATACAACAAAATATAGAAAACTTCCAAAAGAGGCAAAGAAAAATGGCTACAGTACTTGCTGATGTCAAAACTTAACCTAATTTTATGAAACTCGTCTATTTATACAAGGCTGGAAATTTCAGACAAAAATGCCCTTCAGGAAGTTATGCGGCTGCACAATTCTATGTGCGGTCTATAGAATTCTTCATCTGGCAGGAGCTGGGATTCTGCGGCCGCACAATTCTGAACTGCGGCCACAAGACAATATTTCTGCGGTCCACAGATTTAGCACTGTGGCCACAAGACACTCTTCTGTAGTCCGCAATAGTATGATTGCGGCCGCAAGACAGTCTTCTGCGGACGCACAAATCTTGTGCGGACCGCAGTTCCATGAAGTTTTGGACTTGGTCTTTTTGTCATCTCTATGATCTTAGTCTCAAGCCCTTCTTTTGCGGCCGCACAATTCATGTACGGTCCGCAATTTGCTAAAATGTCTGCTGATTTTTCCTTCGCTATTTGCGGCCGCAGATGGAATTAGGTGGACCGTAATTTCTTCTGTGACTGCAGAATTCCTTCTGCGGACCGCTCATTGTATGATTCTATGCCCTTTTATTGCTTTGTGCTCGGACTACTCCTCTTTGAGCCGGATTTCATCTCGGGAGTTCAACTTTCAACATTCCTACAATTTTGCACATTTCATTAGTTTTGGGAACGCAATTCAATGCTTTTAGACTAAAACAAAAGCTAAAAGGCGCTAAGAAGTAGTCAAAATCCCCACTTATCACCTTCTTTGATCTAGAAAACTCTATGCCTAAAAAATATCTAACTTCTCCAAGTTCTTTCATCTTAAAATGTTGATTAACAGATTTTTGTGAAGTTTAATTTCCTGCAGATCATTTCCTGTAACAAGAAGATCATCTACATAGACCAGAATCAAAAGAAACATGTTATCCACATTTCTAGTAAATAAAGAATAGTCATTCTTGCTTTGCTTATAACCAGACAAAGACAAGGCTTGAGATAGCTTCAAATTCCATTGCCTAAATGCCTTCTTGAGCCCATATATGGATTAAAGTAGCCTACAATCCTTATGCTCCCCCTAGCTACTAAATCCTTGAGGCAAAGTCATGTAAACTTCCTCTTGAAGATCTCCATTCAAAAAAGGATTCTGAACATCCATCTGAAATATAGGCCAGTGCTTGAGAGCAGCAGTGGCAATAACATCCCTCATAGTAGTCAGCTTAGCAACAGTAGAGAATGTATCATGAAAATCTAATCCTTCCTGTTGTGTAAAGCCTTTAGCAACTAGTCTGGCCTTGAATTTTTTTATAGTTCCATCTGCATTGTACTTTATTTTATACACCCATTTGTATCCAATGGGTGTTTTACCAACATGTAAGTCAACTACAGGCCAAGTGTTATTCTGTTCTAATGCCTCAATTTCAAGTTTCATAACTTCAAACCATCTGTCATCCTTACTACCTTGATGAAAAGATGATGGCTCAACATTAACAGAAAAAGAAGTAAGGAAAGTTCTAAAAAGAGGAGAGATGTGAGTATATGAAACAAATTGTTGGATAGGATGAGATGTAGAAGAAGTGGATAGTAGGGGTGGATGAACATAGTCAGTCAACCAAATTGTTGGCTTACTAGTTCTCGCTCACATCCTAGGTGGAGGTAAGTCAGGTAAGGCAGGAGAGTCAGGCTCAACAGAAGTAGTAGGGTCCATGGGAGAAGAGGAGAGCAAGGTGTCTGATGGAATTGACTCTGCAGAAGGAAATAAATTGGTAGTGAATGAAGGACTGTGAGGTTCTTAAGGTGAAGCTGGCAAGTTGGTGATTGGAGATGAAGGTAGTGAGGTATGTGGTGCTAGTGTAGATGAGAATGGCACATGATCTAATGTTGAAGAAGGAGAAAATACATCAAAAATAGCTGCAGGCATTGGTATTGAGGAATTATGTTTTGATGAAAGAAATTTACCTTTTTGGACATTTATAAGGAAATATATTTTCCTTGAAGATAACATCTCGATTGAAAAAGGTTTTCCCAGAGTCAAGGTCATATAGTTTATAGCCTTTCTGTGTAGAAGCATAACCTAGAAGAACAACAGGAATGGATTTTGGTTGGAATTTGTCATGAAAGTCAAGTCTGGTAGCATAACAAAGACATCCTATTGTTCTTAGGTGTTCCAGTTTAGGGGAACAACCATTAAAAAGCTCATAAGGAGTCTTTCCATGTAGGACAGTGCTAGGCAGTCTATTAATGATATAGGTAGCTGCTAGAATGCATTCACCCCACAGTTTTAAAGATAATGCACCTTGAAACCTCAAGGCTCTTCCTACTTCAAGTAGGTGTCTATGCTTCCTTTCTACAACTCTATTTTGTTGGGGAGTATAGACACAAGTACTTTGATAAATAATTTCTTTGGTTTGAAATAGACTAGAACAAAGAGAATTGAAGAACTCATAGCCATTATCATACATGAAAATCTTGACAGTAGAAGAAAATTGGCTTTCTACCAAATGAAGAAAATTTGATATAATCACATAGACATCACTTTTCAGTCTTAAGAGAAAGGTCCAAGTCATTCTTGAAAAATCATCAACAAGAGTCAGGAAATATCTATAACCATTGTAAGTATCTACTCTATAAGGACCCCACACATCCATATGAACAAGTTCAAATGAACATTTGATCTTGAAATACTAGTAGGAAAGGTGGCCTAGTCTGTTTAGCTAATGGACAAACATGACAGTTACAAGAACTAGAATTAGACAACAATGTCTTTATTGTAGGTATTTTCTTAAGAACTGAATGAGGGGCATGCCCAAATCTTTGATGCCACAACATAGTTGATGAGGTAGTCTGGGTAGTGGACATACAAGTGGAAGTGAGTGGTGCGCAGGCTTTGAAGGATTGAGGATGTAGAGTCCATCCTTGAGGGTACGAATCCCCCTCACCTTGCCATTGAAGAAGACTTGAAAGAGACAAAAATCAAGATAAAAAGAGACCATACAATTTAACTCCTTTGTATATCTGGACACAGATAACAGATTATACTGAAACGTAGGCACATAAAGCACATCATGTAGAGTTTCAGTGTTGGACAGGGAACATGGTCCTGTATGTGTGATCTGAGTACTTTCTCCATTTGGTAAATGGACTGAAGTAGATTTCGAATAGGAAACATGCTTAAGACAGGATAACAGATCTAAGGATGAAACTATATGATTTGAAGCACCAGTATCAATGATCCACTTAATTTGGTCAGTAATTGAACTACCTGCCATATTGGCCACACATGCTGGTGTTTTTTCATCTGCTGGTCCCTTTTCCTTACTCAATATTCTAAGTATTTGTTGATACTGCTCAGGTGTGAAAATTGGAGCTGTTGCATTGATCATGCCATTTATCATACCAATTCCATCAGTTCCTGTGTGTTTAGTCTCCTGCATTATACTCACATTGTGTGCCACATGTGTGCGGTTGTCATTAGCACCACTTCTTTTGTTGTTGAACTTAAGACCTGGTGGATACCCTACCAACTTATAGCTAGTATCTCCTGTGTGTCCTTTCATCTTACAATAATCACAAAATAAATTTGTGTTCTTTCTAAACTTCACATTTGAGTTGTTTGCTGACACAAAGGAGTTGTTCTCAGTATTCATAGGTCCACTTCCCAGAATTCCACTTTGTATGCCATATCCACTACTTAGCCTTTGACTTTCTTCCTGAACTATCATTGAATATGCTTGATCAAGCGAATGTGCTAGCAACATCATTAGTATTTGGCTCCTTTGAGGAGCATAAGTGCCATTTAATCCCATTAAAAACTTCATAAGTTTCTGTTGGCGAAGAAACTCAACAAATGTCTTAGACTTCTCACAGCCACATGGCTCAGGTATTATCGGCTCAAACTCATCCCAGAGGTCATTGAGGTTAGAGAAATAAACTGATACATTAGAAATGACATGTGTTAGGAAACTGATTTCCCTACTTTAAGTTTCTTCCAAACCTTCTGTGCATTTGAAGAGTACGTAATTCCTTTCCTGAGTTCTTTAGCCACGGAACTTTGAATCCACGACTACACTATGGCATTACAACGATCCCACTGCCGCAATTGGAAGATATTCTTCTCGTATTGCTCTCTAGTGCAGGTTCCATCAACAAATCCGAGTTTATTTTTCACAAGGAGCGACACCTCCATAGATCGTCTTCATTATGAGTAATTTTCAGTTCTAATTAGCTATTGAAGAACAAGTGACGTCCCTGGTGTTTCTGAGGGATGGACATACAACGGATCGTTACAATCGATATGCTGATTGTTTGCATGTGAAGATCCACTTGTAATTTGAGGTGAATCAAGCGTCATTTGAGTAGAGGATTGACAGAAAAAAATCAGATTTGGGGAAATTGAAGACGAAGAGAAGAAGAGATCAAAGAGCATGTGAAATAAGGGAAAAGCGTAGGAAATTGATCGGATGAAATGCTCGTTGCTCAGTCGCGAAGAACTATGGCTCTGATACCATGTTGAAATATAGCTCTTGGTTCCACCATTGGTGAGCTTGAGCGAGAAAGAGGAGAAGAGACGATGGAGAAATGAGAAGCAATTTTTCTGTTAATTTTGAACTTACTCAATTTTGATTTCACTTTAATGTTGGTATTAAATAGTAATAAGTTTTGTATTCTTTTTTCCTTTTAAGCCAACCTCAATCACTGTTCGTTAGGGATATTAATTGAAGAAAACGTTTCCCAATTGATCTCTTCTTCTTTTTCCTTTTTATCATTTTGTAAAAAATAAACTTTTGTTATATTTACAATTGTATGCAACTTAAAATGTACTTGTGAAGGATAAAAAAGGCAAACGATAATTCGTTAAGAGGTTTTGTACTTTTAATAGTATAAATATAGATAGATATATTGATAGATAGATAGATAGATAGATATAGATTTAAACCGAATAATCTAGAAATATTCTGATAGAAGGATCTGTTGGGAAGCGTGTCAATGGAAAGGAAAAATATTTAAAAGAGAAAAAAACAATAAATTTCAGAAAATAGGACTAGATAAGATTTACATGGTTCGTCAATTTTGCCTACTCCACGATCACACAGAGAATAACCTTTTATTACTGAAGAAAAAGAAGAAGTTGCGAGGATGATATACAACTGAGAAAGAGATACCTATATTTATTAGCAGAGCATTCGATTGAAATATTCTACAAAATGAGAACATAGGGTAGGACGGCACCGGCGATTGTGAGCAAATTTAATTCATTTACATATCTTTCACGTATGTTTTTCTTTCTTTTTTTCATTTCTTTCTTTCTTTTGACTTTTTCATTCATGTTCACATGGGTTTATTCCCATCTGGATTAACAAGTTGGCTCCTAAATCGTCATCACTATTCCCTACCAGTTTTTGGAGCTTTATAAATAGACTTTGTATACTGTCGAAATAGATTTCGGCCTCCATACGTTTGATCGAGTTCGAATGGTAAGCGATCGAAGTGAGAGCTCGAGACGAGTTCCGAGGATAGTACAAACAAGCCTCGAGCTCCAAGACCGATCGAGGAATCGGCTCGGTATCATTATCAAGCCCATGACCAAATCCAGCCGCAAGGCAATGTGAAGGTTGTCGGAGATGCACAGACCGATTGACACTCACCCCGAATGTCGAACTCGAACCAAGGCCGAGGGCTCGATCCAATACCGAGCTCGAGCCAGTATCGAGCTCGCAGACATGAGCCATTGCAACCGCACTAGGGGAGAGAATCTTGGCAGGAATCGAGGAAGAGACAATTCTTCATGGGTTCTCCACTATATATTTTCTATTATAAATAAAGTAAGATCCCTCTACTATAAATGGGGGGAATCCTTATAAGCACAAGGGGACACATTGTAAGAAAAGACTACTTCTATTTACTGAAGAATAAATCTCTTGAGCTTGTTTTACTCAGCATACTCACTCTTCTTGTTCAATAATTTATATCCCGTTTCTATAGTGAAGAATCTAAACATTTCCACTTTTACGTATGAGTTATGTCAAGCTATATCACATATCCTTAGAACTACTTATAAATTCAACTATATCCGATTTTTCAGGTAAACAATTTGGTGCCCACCATGGGGCTAAGGATAACAGTGGTTGTTTGATACAAATCTACAATACACACCAGTTTACAACTCCGAATCAGCAATGGCAAACCCTCGATTCATGGCTTTACCTATCGACCATGAAGCCGACCTTCAGGATGAAACCAACAACTTGATACCCAGGGCCGGAAGGCCACTTAACGATATCGCTGAAGCTCGAGTCGAAGTACCTGAAATCGGAGTCGAAGTACCACTAGATGTCAATTCACAAGTGGCTCTTGAGGCGAACCAACCTTCCAAACCGGAAAAAAGCATTTAGGGCGGTACTCGATCCGTAGCTCGAGACGCCCATAACGTGGAGGAGATCGGAATCAGCTTACGGATGATCTTCGAGATATTACAAGCCCAGCAAATAGCGATAGCTCAGTTGCAGAGCCAAACTCAGGTACAAAGCAGGCCGGAGCCCGATCTGCTTCGAGAAATCACCCACAGAACGGAGCCAGCCATAGTGAAGTCAAACGAGCAAGAATCGGGGACTACTCCCGGAATTACTAAATTCCTCGAGGAACTCACAAAACGAGTCGAAGCCAACGATAAAAAAGTAGAAACATATAATTCCAAGGTCGATTAGATCCCGGGAGCTCCAAAAGCCTAGATTCGAAGAAATTCATCCAAAAGCCTTTTCCCTCGAGTGCAACCCCAAAACCAATCCCTTAAAAATTCGGTATGCCCGAAGATCCCAAATATAACGGTACCACTGATCCCAACGAACACGTCACCTTTTACACGTGTGCCATCAAAGGTAACAATTTGGAAGACGACAAGATCGAATCCGTGTTATTGAAAAAATTCGGAGAGACCCTCTCGAAGGGAGCGATGATTTGGTATCATAATTTGCCACCAAATTCCATCGATTCTTTTGCCATGTTAGAGGATTCGTTTGTAAAGGCATATGCTGGCGCCATAAAGGTTGCAACAAGGAAATCGAACCTCTTCAAAGTAAAGCAAAGGGGTAATGAAATGTTGAGGGAGTTCGTGTCCCGATTTCAAATGGAACGTATGGAATTGCCACCGGTCACAGACGACTAGGCCATCCAAGCTTTCACCCAAGGGTTGAATGAGCTAAGTTCAATAGCATCACGTCGACTAAAGCAAAATTTGATCGAGTATCCAGCAATAACTTGGGCGGATGTACACAGCCGATATCAGTCAAAAATCAGGGTCAAAGACGACCAGTTGGGAGCTCTTTCCGGATCCATGCATCAGAACATGACAACTATTAAAAACCAGAGGGATATCGACAGATAGTGAAGGTCGAATAGAGACCGATATCAACCGTACGTCGCAGATCGAATGAACAACGGCTCAGTGCGCAATTCTGCTCGGAACAATCGAAGGAGTGATCGAGGACAAAATTCTCCGGGGCTTATGAGAAAGAGTGGCTTCGATAAATATGGCGATCCTATACAGGCACCTCGACTATTGGAGTACAATTTCAGCGTCGACGCATCGGGCATTGTATCAGCGATCGGAAGAATCAAAGATACTAGGTGGTCCAGACCCATGCAAACCAGCCCTTCCCAAAGGAACCCGAATTTGATGTGCAAGTATCATGGTACGCATGGCCACATAACCAAGGATTTCAGACAATTAAGAGAAGAAGTAGCCCGCCTACTCGATGAGGGCCACCTTCGAGAGTTCCTCAATGACCGGGCCAAGAATCACTTCAGAGAAAGTGACGCCAGCAAAAACAATAAACAAGAGGAACCTCTTCATATCATCCATATGATCATTGGTGGGGTCGATACTCCACAAGGAACCGTGCTCAAATGCGGCAAGATACCGGCCACAAGGGAAAAATGAACCCGAGGCTATGTACCCGAGAGCACTTTGTCATTCGGAATTGAAGAAGCCGAGGGCATCTCTCAACCTCACAACGACGCTCTAGTAATTTCTATCCTATTAAATAAAGCTCAAGTTAAGCGTGTTTTAGTGGATCCAGGTAGCTCTGCGAATATCATCCGATCATGGGTAGTAGAGCAGCTCGGTTTGCAGAATCAAGTCGTGCCTGTAGCTCGGGTCTTGAACGGTTTCAATATGGCAAGTGAAATGACTAAAGGGCAGATTACTCTACCAATGAATATAGCTAGAACCATCCAAAATACCAAATTCCACGTAATTGAAGGGGATATGAGGTACAATGCCCTACTCAGAAGGCCTTGGATCCACAATATGAAGGCAGTGCCTTTGACCCTCCACCAAGTAATGAAATTCCCTACGTCGGACGGCGTGAAAATAGTATACGGGGAGCAACATGCTGCAAAGGAAATGTATACGATCAATAAGGTAACACCGATACCAATGCTATCGGCCTCGTAAAGATCGAGCACTAAAGATAGACGAGAAACCAAATAGCAATCACAGCCACTAGTATCGACCGAACCGGTGGAACAGGAAATAGAGGATGACGAGGAAGAGTTTCTGACACCTCTTGCTTTCATCACCCCCGACGACTCCGACGCCACTAAATCTACGATTGAAGAACTGGAGCAGGTTATATTAATCGAATATCTGTCCGAGAGAAAGGTATACCTGGGAATGGGATTGACCCCTGAACTCAGGGAAAAACATATTCAATTTCTTATCGATAACATAGACTGTTTTGCTTGGTCCCATTTAGACATGGCATGGATCCCACCATCGATAACAATGCACCAGCTGAGCTTGGACCCTAGGTTCAAACCGGTGAAGAAAAAAAGAAGACATAAGTCCGAGGTAAAACATGCATTTGTAAAGGATGAGGTAACTAAACTTCTAAAAATAGGGTCAATTCGGGAAGTAAAATATCCCGAGTGATTAGCCAACGTAGTTGTAGTCCCTAAAAAGGGGAACAAACTTAGAATGTGCGTAGATTATAAAGATCTAAACAAAGCATACCCCAAAGATTCTTTTCCACTGCCTAGCATCGATTGCATGATTGTTGCCACAGCCGGCCATGAGATCCTTACTTTTCTCGACACCTAATCCGGGTACAATCAAATTCGAATGAACCTGGAGGACCAGGAAAAGACTTCATTTATCACCAAGTACGGAACCTATTGCTATAATGTAATGCCATTCGGGCTAAAAAAACCCAAGAGCTACTTACCAATGCCTAGTGAATAAAATGTTCGAAGAACAAATAGGTAAATCGATGGAAGTTTACATTGATGACATGCTAGTTAAGTCCTTGCACGCAGAGGACCACTTGACTCATTTGCAGGAAACGTTCAAGATCTTAAGGAAATACAACATGAAGCTCAACCCCAAGAAATATGCTTTCGGGGTTGGATCAGGCAAGTTCCTTGGTTTCATGGTATCGAATCGGGGAATCTAGATCAACCCCGACAAAATTAAGGCCATCGAAGACATCACCGTCGTGGATAGCGTGAAAGCAGTGCAAAGGCTGACCGGGTGGATAGCTGCCTTAGGCCGATTCATTTTGAGGTCATCAGATCGAAGCCATAAATTCTACTCTCTTCTCAAAAGGAAGAACGATTTCGCCTGGACCCCGGAATGCCAACAGGCGCTAGAACAATTGAAGCGGTACCTATCGATCCCACCACTACTTCACACTCCAAAGACATATGAGAACCTTTACTTATACTTGGCGGTATCGAAAATCGCGCTAAGTGGCATCCTAATTCGAGAAGAGCAAGGTACACAGTTTCCTGTTTATTATGTAAGTCGGACCTTAGGGGAAGCGGAGACTAGATACCCTCACTTAGATAAATTAGCACTTGCATTAATAAGCACCTCTAGAAAGTTAAGACCATACTTTCAATGTCACCCCATATGCGTTTTAACCATTTACCCACTTCACAATATTTTGCACAAGCCCGAACTATTGGGGCGATTGGCCAAATGGGCCATCGAACTCAGTGGGTACGATATTGAATATCAAACCCGTCCGACCATCAAGTCCCAAAATTTAGCAGACTTTGTGGCCAATTTCACGCCAACCCTCGTACTCGAAGTTGAAAAGTAACTCTTGTTAAAATCGGGTACGTCGTTGGGGGTTTGGATCCTCTACACAGATGGTGCTTCAAATGTGAATGGGTCCGGGCTTGGCATCGTACTGAAACCTCCCACAGGTGGCATTATTAGACAATCCATCAAAACCACTAGATCAACTAACAATGAGGCCGAGTACGAGGCCATGATTGCAGGTCTCGAGCCAGCGAAAAGCCTGGGAGCAGAAGTCATTGAAGCTAAATGTGACTCTTTACTAGTGGTCAACCAAGTAAACAAAACTTTCGAGGTTCGAGAAGATAGGATGCAAAGGTATTTGGACAAATTACAGGTAACTCTACACTGTTTCAAAGAATAGACCCTACAACATGTGCCTTGAGAACAAAATTGTGAGGCCGACGCACTCGCAAATTTGGGGTCGTCGGTCGAGGAAGATAAGATCAACTCGGGGAGTCGTTCAACTCTCGAGATCTGTAATCGAGGATGGACATGCCGAAATAAATTCCACGAGCTTAACCTGGGATTGGAGGAATAAGTATATCAAATATTTAAAGAACGGAAAACTCACATCGAACCCTAAAGAATCGAGGGTTCTACGAACAAAGGTTGCTCGATTCACACTAGTTGAAGATGGAACATTATACAGAAGGACGTTCGACGGACCTTTGGCGGTATGTTTGGGATCAGGATACACCGATTATGTTTTACGAGAGGTCCATGAAGGCACTTGTGGAAACCACTCCGGTGCCGAACCATGAATTCACAAAATCATCAGAGCAGGGTACTACTGGGATGGCATGGAGAAGGACACTAAGGAGTTCGTTCGAAAATGTGATAAATGTCAAAGGTTTGCACTGATGATCCATCAACCCGGAGAGCAGCTTCATTCGGTCATTTCTCCATGGCCATTCATGAAATAGAGAATGGATATCGTCGGCCCTCTACCATCGGCCCTAGGTAGAGCTAAATTTATTTTATTTATGACTGACTATTTCTCTAAATGGGTTGAAGCACAGGCGTTCGAAAAAGTGAGAGAAAAAGAGGTTATAGATTTCATCTGGGACCACATCGTGTGTGGATTTGGGATACCAGCAGAAATAACATGTGACAATGGTAGACAGTTTATCGGCGGTAAAGTGACAAAATTCCTCGAAGACCATAAAATAAAAGGAATACTGTCTACACCATATCATCATAGCGGGAACGGACAGGCCGTATCAACAAACAAGATTATCATCCAAAACATAAAGAAAAGATTGAACGAAGCTAAAGGAAAATGGAGAGAAATATTGCCCGAAGTCCTTTGGGCATATCCGACAACATCTAGATCCAGTACAGGAGCGACCCCATTTTCCCTAGTGTATGGCTCTGAAGCTTTATTTTCGGTCGAAGTCGGGGAACCAAGCGCAAGGTTATGACATACATCGGAAGAATCGAACTACGAGGCAATGAATACTAGCCTCGAATTATTATATGAAAAACGAGAAGCGGCACTGTTCAAATGGCTGCACAAAAACAACGAATCGAAAGGTACTACAACAGAAGAACCAACCTCCGCTATTTCAAGGCCGGGGACTTAGTTCTAAGGAAGGTCACCATCAACACTCGAGATCCTAATGAAGGGAAGCCCAGCCCAAATTGGGAAGGGCCTTACCAAGTCCTCGATATAGTCGGGAAACGGTCTTATAAACTTGGAGCAATGGATGGAAAACCATTACCAAACAATTGGAACTTATCGCTTCTCAAACAATATTACTGTTAAGGTATGACTTTCTCTTCTCTATCATCTATATACGTATATTTGACATTAACTCATTGCAGGAATTCGACGAAAAACATCAAGACCTCTGGTTTCAAAGCACGCGTTGTACTCTTTTTCCCTTAAGTTCGGCTTTTATCCCAAATGGGTTTTTCCGTCAAGGTTTTTAATGAGACAACAACTATGTGCTACTCGGGGACAAATCAATAGTATCCGAGGCTCCTTCATAATCAACCTCGAATACTGGGAGGCTACCAATCGAAGAAATCAAGTTTGGCTCAAGAAAGTTGCTCCATATCAAATTCATGTCGAACAGGGTCTCGATAGAGAAAAGTGTAAGGGCCAAATGGTCAAAATGAACCATGCCCACGTAGTTTTGCTCGAACTCTAGCACAAGATACAAACACATGTGTAATGACTTATAAAGAAGAACTTCTTTTTTCAAAAACCTCACACTTTGAAAATATTTTCCTGCTTCATGATTCAAACAGGCTTAAAGTCCAACCACCATCAAAGGGATTTTTGATACAAGCGATCGTAAAGGCCTACGGGCTAAGATATTCTAAGTTCGAGTTTGAAACAATCACTCACTCAATTATTAAAGCCTAAGGGCTATCTTACTTCGAGTTAGAGCAATCACTCACTCGATCATTAAGGCCTACGGGCCAAGATATTCTGAGTTCGAGTTAGAGCAATCACTCACTAGATCATAAAGTCCTACGGGCCAAGATATTCTGAGTTCGAGTTCGAAACAATCACTCACTCAATTATTAAAGCCTAAGGTCTATCTTACTTCGAGTTCGAGCAATCACTTACTCGATCATAAAGGCCTATGGGTCAAGATATTCTGAGTTCGAGTTCGAAACAATCACTCACTCAATTATTAAAGCCTAAGGGCTATCTTACTTCGAGTTCAAGAAATCACTCACCTGATCATAAAGGCCTACGGGCTAAGATATTCTGAGTTCGAGTTCGAAACAATCACTCACTCAATTATTAAAGCCTAAGGGCTATCTTACTTCGAGTTCGAGCAATCACTCATTCGGTCATAAAAAGCCTACGGGCTAATATACTTTGAGTTCGAGTTCGAAACATTCACTCACTCAATTATTGAAGCCTAAGGGCTATCTCACTTCGAGTTCGAAACGTTCACTCGACTACTAAGCCTGTGGGCTACTTTTATTTTTCGAGTTCGGGAAAGCGCCCACTTGACCACTAAGCCTGTGGGCTACTTTTATTTCTAGCTCGAGCAAACACTCACTCGGCCATAAAAGCTACAAAGGACCCGCTCCCCCTTAGAAGAAGCTAAGGGCTAAGGGCTATCATCGAGAGCAGTCTCTTCTCCACCGGGCTCCCCCATCTTCGGACCCGCTCTTGCTACTATCATCATCATCATCATCATCGCCATCAGAAGCCAAGGCTTCAGCATCAGCTTCGAGTTCTTTAGCCCTTTTTATCTCTTCAGCAATGTCAAAACCTCGAGCGTGTATCTCCTCGAGGGTCTCCCTCCGAGACCGACACTCGAGTGTCGGCATTATCCGCTGCCTCTCTTGCCTCCATTTGAGCAGCCTCGGCATCTGCCCGATACACGGCAATGGACTTGTCCGCCATGACTTTCAATGACTCAACCTCTGCCTTGGCCTTAGCAAGCCTTGTATCAAGCTCCTACATCCTCTTGGCCTAAGCCGAACCTTTTTGCTTGACGCTTCGAAGCTGAACATCGGCCGATAATAATTTGGCCAAGATGGTTTCTTTTTCTGCAGCCAGACGGTCGATAGTCTCCTTCCACCGGTCACATTCGGCCTTGATTTGATCGACTACTTCCCGAAGCAACCTGATCTTTTCAACCTTTTTCTACAGCTGAGATTACGAAGGGTTAGCTTCCACTGTTGGGTCAAACCCATACTCTAACAGAACGAGGCTTACCTGCTTATCTAGTTCGGCCTCTTCTTCACGAGCCTTAGCCAAATTTGCTTGGCGGTCCTTTATAACCTCGTCCTTTTGACTGTAAAGAAGCCGCATAGCATCTCTCTCCCTCGAGACCTTCTGAAGCTCGACCTCACACTAGCTGAGGTCGACTCGAAACCTACTGATGGCCTACACAGTAGGGAAAAAATACAAGTCATGTTTAGAAAAGAACAAAGAAACCAAGCACAGTAAAATCATTACCCGAGAAAAAAAATGTTGGGCCTCTTCTAGGAGAGGAGAAGCGTCACTAATATCGGAGGCATCATCGACTCCAGTAAAGCAATCCCAAAAAGGGTCCCCTACACTAGAGCCTCCGCCCATATCGGGGGTCTTCAATTCTCGAGCTTCCTTTAACGCCTCCTCAGAAAAGGTCGGAAGAGAAGGCAAATGACCCACTATCATAGTCCCAAGCGAATCGCTCGGGACGCTCTGATCGAGACTCGGGGTATCGGAACCGACCCCGACCAGTATAGCTGTCATCGGCTCAGAAGGTCTGATAACCTTGATAGCTTTCGCAGATCGGATCACCAAAATTGAAGCATCATCATCATCTTCTTCTTCTTCTTCTCTCAGTCGTTGGACCGAGTCGGTCGAAAGAGCGATTGCCTTCCTCCTCACCCTTCGAGTTTTGGGCTTGGGGTCCTCTGACTGAGAGACAGCTTTTCGCTTCTTATCTTTCCCCGATTCCGGGACCGGGGACTTGGTTCCTTCCTCACCACTCGAAGGACTCAAAACGGCATCCTTGGTTACACCTGTATGAAAGGAAATCGGTAACGAATGGAGCATAAAAAACATTTCGAAGAACATGAGAAGTGACCCTTGTTGTGATTCTTGGCCTCCCATCTACCTTTTGCCAAATCACGCCAAGCGCGTTCGGCATAAGAGGAAGTCGGGTACCGCTTGGAGAAAGATATCAGATAGAATTAGAGAAAGATATGAAAAGAAACGCCTTATGAAAACCACTTACGGTCGAAATTCCATTCCTCGGGGAATGACATCTTCTCTTCCGGAATGAGGTCATAGGTCCTCACCCGAATATAACGGCCCATACAACCCCTATCCTTGTCTTCGTCGATGCTCGACATTAAAGCTTTTGATGCCCGACAATGAAGCCTGATTAGTCCTCGAAAGATTTGAGGCCGATACAATCGTATGAGGTAATTTAGGATGAAATCCAGCCCCCAGGCCTTGTTAGAGAAGAAGCGAAGTAAGGTTACTATGCGCCATAGAGATGGATGAATTTGACAGAGGGTGACCTGATATCATTTGCAAAAATCAATGATCACTGGGTCGACGGGACCCAACATGAAGGGGTAAGTATAAATACTTAAAAATCCCTCCACATGAGTGATGACGCTATCTTCGGGAGAGGGAATTTGCAACACAACCTCGGGACCCCAATTGCAGCCTTTCCTCACAGCCTCGAGATGGCCATCTGTTATCGAGCACATGTACATCGACACATGCTCACATCGACCCGGAACCGACGAAGTATTTTCAACCTTAAAATTGATCTTCAGAGTACACAGGCTAGTAACGTACTCGTGGAGAGGCGGCTCCACTGATGCCTTGTCGCCGGACGGCCGTGAAGAGTAAGCTTTCTCCTTCTGAGGTACGGTTTTTGAAGTTTTTTCCATTGATGTAAGAGAAAGAAAAGCAAAGGAAAATGAAAGATTGATGGTGTCAAACACTGATGAAGGTGGCTCTACAAGCGGCGAAATAGAGGCAGAAAGAGTAAGAAATTTTGGGAGATTGAAGATGTTTGCGAGATTGAAGATGTAAAAGTGGTAAATGATAAATGGAAGGGTTATTTATAAGTTTATACCGTGGTGGTTCAGTATCAGTCGTGGCCGACCACAATCTGACGTGCATTAAATACCTTGAAAGACTAAATTGATGGGATAGCTATCGCATATGTCATGATCGAGCCCAGTGAAAACGTCAACTTATAATCCGATCGGACCGTCGAAAATCATATTGCTTCTCACCACATTCTTCCTGAGAAAAGAGGGGACTATCTGTATACGGTCGAAATAGATTTCGGCCTCTGTACATTTGATCGAGTTTGAATGGTAAGCGATCGAAGTGAGAGCTCCAGACGAGTTCTGAGGATAGTACAAACAAGCCTCGAGATCCAAGAACGATCGAGGAATCGGTTCGGTATCATTATCAAGCCCATGACCAAATCCAACCGCAAGGCAATGTGAAGATTGTCGGAGATGCACAGACTGATTGACACTCACCCCGAATGTCAAACTCGAACCAAGGCCGAGGTCTCGACCCAATAGCGAGCTCGAGCCAGTATCGAGCTCGTAGACAGGAGTCGTTGCAACCGCACTAGGGGAGAGAATCTTGGCAGGAATCGAGGAAGAGACAATTCATCATGGGTTCTCCACTATTTATTTTTTATTATAAATAAAGTAAGATCCCTCTACTATAAAGGGGGAAATCCTTGTAAGCACAAGGGGACACATTGTAAGAAAAGACTACTTCTATTTATTGAAGAATAAATCTCTTGAGCTTGTTTTACTCAGCATACTCACTCTTCTTGTTCAATAATTTATATCCCCTTTCTATAGCCAAGAATCTAAACATTTTCACTTCTATGTACGATTTATGTCAAGTTATATCACATATTTTTAGAACTACTTATAAATTTAACTATATCTGATTTTACGGGTAAACAGACTCGTGTCTTAGTGTACTAGTAACTGGAACATAATTTCTTAATTCACCTGTCTTAGTTGCTACTACTGTTAAGTGCTAACCCTAAAGCATATATTACTACGTCTTTCTCTCCTCCAAACGCATATTCGCAAGAGCCAATAAATAGTTATAAGTTCATATTTTCATATCCTATCCTACTGTTTTAAAACACGGAGAGAAAATGGACGGTAATGCTGGAGAAGTAGCTAATCCAGTGTGTCCTCAAACTTGTTGTGGCAGAGGTTACACGGCGCTGTGGCAATCACCATCCTACTGTTTGGGGAGACCATTTTCTTGCCTATGCTCATCTCTCGGTAAATTTGTATTTTAAGAACCTCATTTTTTTTTATTTTTTTTTTTGCATATTCTTCGTGTTTTTAACACACTACTAGCTATGCCTTTGTGTCATTTATTTTCGGTTGAAGCAATTCTATTGATGCATTTGTTTGTAAATGTCGAAGTGTGTGACCATCTCATCTAAAATTTTAAATTGTTAGAGATAACATGTTTTTATTTATTTAATTGTGTCCCAACATGTCCCCCATGTGCGGATTTAATTCTTTTCCATGGGTCAAGCACATAATTATTTTTCCGATATTGAGTGTCAGTGAGATGAACTCACGATTTCTGACTATTCTGATACCATATTGAAGTTTGTAACCATCTTGTCTAAAAGTTTGAACTGTTGTTAGAGTAAACACTTTTATTTACATAATTGTGTCTCAACAAGAAATAATTTAGAGCACAAAGATATAAAAAAAAAAAGTTATACTCTTTATTTACTCGCACAGGGAGCCAATGAATGGGAAAAGAAACAGCATGAACACCTAAAAGAAGAAGTGAGAAAAATGCTAGAGATGTCTCCTTCAAGATGTTTGCAAACTCTTGACCTGATCACCGCAATCCAATGTCTTGGAGTAGCGTACCATTTTGAGCATGAGATTGAGGAGTCACTGGCCCGTATCTACAGCTGTTATGACCAATTGAATGCTGAAGCTGATGAGACTAACCTCCATCTTGTTGCTCTGCGGTTTCGAGTACTTAGGCAACACGGTTATTATGTCTCATCTGGTAAGTAATCTTAATTCCTCCCACTTGACATTATGCAATTGTTACTCAAGCTAATTTGTTTGCTGTTAAGAGTTTAATTAACTTTTACGCACTGACCGTATAAAATATGATGAAGCAGATGTTTTTAGGAAGTTCACTGACGACCAAGGAAATTACAACAACGCATTGGTTAGCGACGTGGAAGGATTGTTGAGCCTGTATGAGGCAACACAATTCAGAGTACACAATGAAGAAATACTAGACGGAGCAGTTAATTTCACCACCACTCATTTAAAGCTATTGTTGCTTACATTGAGCAATTCTTTCGCGATGAAAATCAGCAATGCACTAAAGTATCCAATCAACTATACTATGGTGACAGTAGCAACGAGGAAATTCATATCGTTTTACCAAGAAGATAAAGCACATGATGATGTGTTGCAAAATTTCGCAAAATTGGATTACAACATATTGCAGAAGATGCATAAAAGTGAGCTATATGATATCACAAGGTAATTTGCAAGATAGATAATCACTAATTAACATCACAGTTCACCGCACTGAATTACTTCTAAAAAAAATACATCAATTTTCAAATCCAACTTTACATTTTTTAGGTGGTGGAAAGAATTGGACTTCGCGAAAGCATTACCTTTTACAAGAGACAGAGTAGTTGAGTTGTACTTCTGGTCTTTGAGTATGTACTTTGAACCTCAGTGTAAGTTCGGCAGGAACATACTAACTAAAGTGCTATGCTTCATTTCTATTGCTGATGATATCTATGATACCTATGGAACAATAGGCGAACTAACTCTCCAAACAAATGCAATAGAAAGTTATTTCTTTTTTCTTTTCTTAACATTAATTACAATTTTTAGTTTCCCATGTAGTAATGTGTACGCTAAATAAGAAATTTCATGAAAAATCTTACCTATATTTAAACGTAGATGGAACATTGACGACGTTTCAGAACAGTTACCGTCATATATGAAGCTTTATTACCTAGCTCTTCTAGATGTTTACGTTGAAATTGAGAAACAGTTGGCAAAGGAAAACAACTCATTTCAAGTTAAATATTCCATAGCTGAGGTAAATTAGCTTGTAGCAAATAGTTATTTAGATAATCTACCGAATTAAATTTTTTATGAGAATTCACGAGTCTGTGCTCTTAATTATATTCTTTCAGATGAAAAAGTTGATAAATGCATATTTTCAAGAGGCTAAATGGTATCATGGAAATAACGTCCCAACAATGGAACAGTATGTGAAAAATGGAATTCGATCTAGCACTATCCCATGTCTTGCGACTCTCTCTTGGTTAGGCATTGGAAATGAAGCAACGAAGGAGGCACACGACTGGCTTGCAAGTGAACCTCTAATTTTGGTTGCTTCTTCTATCATTGCTAGATTATCAAATGATATTGTATCACATGAGGTATATTATAATTACGAAATAAGTTTTGTAGTTTTTAGTTCAACACTGAATATTAACAAATACTACGCTTATTCCTTGTCGTACTTATGAGTTCAATAAAAGTTATTGTGCGAGCTTAATATATAGTTGATCAAGGCCTTAAGAGGCAGATCCAGAAATTTCAATTTTGTGGGTTCAGACTCAGGTTTCAACCGCTGAACCCATCACCTTATTTGAATTATGGGTTCACACTTCAATATTTTCATCCGTTCTAATGGTTTTTGCACGAATAAGTTTAGACTAAAATTACGGGTTCATACCATTTTTTGTCTAATGCTTGTCGCTCTTATGGATATGCAGAGAGAGCAAGAAGGAGGAGATATATCAGGTGTCGAATGTTACATGAATGAATATGGTGTGACAAAGGAAGAAGCATACGTAGAGATTAGGAAAATAATGGATAATAGTTGGAACTTGGAAGGATTTGAATCGAGAATGCCTAAAACGAACAGTTGTACCTAGGGTTTTGCTCATGCCAGTGCTCAACCTTGCTAGGATGTCGGAGTTCTCATACAAAGATGAAGATTCTTATACTGTTTCAAAAAATAACTTGAGAGATATCATCTCTGAGATGCTAGTTGATCCCATTACAATATGAAAACTTGAAAAGCAAAATCAAAAAGAAAATGGAATAAAAAAGAAAACAGGTATTGCAATTCTCTAGAATGCTTATATTTTTATTTTCAATTAGTTTATTTCGGTTGAAAGGAGAATATGATATATATGTACTATATGTCATTGTATTTGTAATAAAAGAAGTTCCTAATTTATCTGTGTCAACGATGTTTTTTACTTTAATGCCACACAAGAGTGGGTGATTTGTGTGGTGTCCAATTTTCGCGTGCACTGATTATAGAAGGACATGGTTCTTCTAAGTGTTCCTTATACTACTGTTGCAGAAATAGTAAATGCGGAAAGTAAAGAACACAAGTATTTTTACGCGAAAAACACCCGGCTCAAAAGGTGAAAAAATCATGACCTACTACTCAATAGGATTTTCCCCAACACTTCACAAAATCAATGAGCCAAAACAGCATTTACAAAACTCTTTGTAAACCTAAGGATTAACTCTAATCCCATTGTGGCAACCAGCCTCTAACTGTTGCGACAACTTTAAGTTATCTCTAACTTGAATACTTAGAGTACCTAATACAATTACTTCTAGATAAAGTTGAAAGGTACAACTTGAAAACACCTACTGCAATTGAACTAGAATAAAAGACAGACGCTTGGAACTGGTTCTTCTATTTGGTTCTTGTAGCTTCAGGTTCGCACACTTGAATCACACAAGAATTGTTTGTAAAATGCCTTGCTATTTTGCTATCAACTCACATTTAATCTTCAGCTTTTGTGCGTACCTGTAGAATGAGAACATCCTGCAATTTATAGAGTAGAATAAAAAATAACTAGAGTTCTAATGCTACTCTTCCTTGGTGGAAGAGTTCTAGTTATCCACAACTTCTAACTCCTCCCTTATCTTGGATAGTGTTCTCTTTGAGTAAGGAGTCATTCTCCTTATCAATTATGCAACTTTTTCGATCATGAGATATCAGATATAACAAATTAAGCTTATCTCCTTCACGTGCATCCCTTATGCTCGAATCTGCCCATATCTGTGTACACATGGGATGTATCTGGTTCATGCTTGAGTTCCTTTTTAATTTCAATCTTCAAAACAAACTTCACTTGGGCCAACAAATTCCCCCCTTTTAATGATGACAGACTCTGTGCTTTTCATGAGCATACGCCCTGTTTCAACTCAGCTCAACATCAACACAATGTTAAAACATTTTACCTTTTTAAAGTCACTTATCATCAAGGACCATATTCATTAGGTTATAAACATCACAGTCCAAAGTAAAAGCACAGCCTAATTCCCCTTTTGGCATCATCAAAAAGTTGCATAATAATGTTAGATAACCAGATTTTAATTGAAATTACTCATGGCCACTGGGTCTACTTCAAATGCAATCATGGAGTCAAATATCATCGATCAATATAAGGATATTAGCCATCTAAGAAATATCAACAAACAGTTAGAGCAAAAATAATAAATTTCATTGATTGATAAGATCTTACCACAAAGCATAAAAAGAAATAAAAACACTGGATCATGAGCAAAAGAAGCAAAAACAATCCCGAACTGGGTCACTGGTTGATCTACACTAGGCTAGGAGGCTTAAGGCTAGGAAGGACCAAGGTCTTGGTTTTTGGCTTGGAGCAGTTTTAGCATATTCTGAAG
This sequence comes from Nicotiana tomentosiformis, assembly GCF_000390325.3. Classification (NCBI taxonomy): domain Eukaryota; kingdom Viridiplantae; phylum Streptophyta; class Magnoliopsida; order Solanales; family Solanaceae; genus Nicotiana; species Nicotiana tomentosiformis. The sequence goes on from NC_090818.1 coordinate 16,626,076, forward strand.
AATGCCATTATTCTTCTGCTTTTCTTTTGCCAGCTCAGCTCTGAGAGCATCTCTCTCAGTCTCCACCTCTGCTAACCTCTTCTTCAGCCTATTAATCTCAACATCCTTAGCCCCACTTTCTTGCACCAAAGCTCGCACTTTGCTGTTCACTGTACCTTTTTGAATGAATCGGGTTCTTTAGGAGTGGTTTGGACTTCATAGTCATAAGCAGTTAGAGTATTTGCCCCATAATAATCCTTGTTTGTACCAACTTCCCATTTCTTTATGGATACCTTGAAGTGTGCAAGTACAGTTGTGAGAATAAAGCCGTAGGGTATGGCGTGAGTTTTGGTGCCATTCAGAACCCTATCAAGAAGGTAGATGATGAATCCACACTAATTGATTTGCCTCCCACTGTCCAAACATTCCATAAGGACCAAGTCCATGAATGTGGCAATGTGCCTCCTTTCCTGCCTTGGCAGCACACATTTGTTAACAAATTCAAATAGCACTTTGTGGGGTGGCTTCATCTCACTTTTGTAAATAGCCTTGGGATCAAGCTCCTCTTCATTGTCACCAAACTTCTTAGTAATGGCAAGGGCAGTAGGGAGATTCTCTAGACTTGGCCATTTGAGCTTCTTATAATCATTATACCCTTCATCAGGTACACCTAAGATCTCTCCCAGATCTTTATCATCAAAAGTCATTGTCACCCCCTTTACCACACTGGTGACCCTACCATCTTTGATCTCACAATTTGTCATGAACTCCACAATCTCAGTTCTGGCTAGCCTTCCATCCATCTGAAGGACCATGTCCTTCTAACCTTGCAATTGTAACTTCTCCAGCAGCAGTAACATACCTTCCTCCTCCAAGTCTCTAAGGAGTTTACCTTTCAAGATGGTTTTCTTCCCAAACTTGACCATATTATCCTTCTCAGCATTAGATTCTTCTTCTTCTTCTCCACTCCATTCCTCTTCCTCAACTATTTTTACTTTTCTTGGTTTCAATGCATACCTGGTTCTTTTAGCCAAAGTAGATGGCTCCGCAGACTTTGTTTTTGAAACAGACTTTTTTGAGGAAGTCTTGGCTTTCTTTGCCTTTGGAGTCACAACCTCCATTTCTTCTGTCTCCTCTTCATCCTGAAGAATCAGGTCTATCTCGTCAATTTCAACAGGCTCAACATGCTCAATCACCTTCTTTTTTCCTTTAGCGGCAGCTTTTCTTTTACTTTCTTCTAAGGCCTTTTCCAGTTCAACCCCACTCTGCTTATTCTGAGTCCTTGTAGCTCTTCCTCTTGTAGGAGGAATATCTACAGGGATTGAAGAGACAACCTTTCTCTTCTTATTTGCCCTAGTAGTGCCAGGAACTTTGACTCCTGAGCTCCTTTTCTTTTTTGGGATTGTAAATGCCAGTCACCCTTTTTAGTAGGTCTGCGAGAGTTTCCTTCTCAGATAGAACAAGTTCTCGAGCATTTTTCCCTAATCGGACCAACCCTTCAGCAGCTTCTCCAGACCCACTTCCCTCTGTTTTTCTCACACTCTCTTCTTTATCATCAGATTCCTTACTCCAAACTACCATAACACATGATTCTTTAGTTAAACCAACATGAGTGGGTGAAGAATCAACCATTCCTTTTCCCATACACCTCACAACACTTCGAGCACCCTCACTCTCTTTTTTTGTTTTTTATTTTTATTTTTACCACCAACCTTTCAAGACTCAGTAGTTTCAACACCTGCCACGGTTCCTACCAGAACAAACCTAGTCTCCAGATTTGTAGCAACTTCAGAAATAATTTGAGGAGTAACTTTACGGCTAGAAGTTACCTGCTCTGTTTTATAAGAAACCGTTTCTTCTCCCCTCAGTAGCAGCTTTGAATGATTCATTAGATTTCCAGGGTTCTTCTTCTTGAGTTGTTCTTTACCCACAACAGCTTTGCGAGCAAGCATATTGACTCTTCTTTTCTTATAGATGGGAGTGGTTGAAGGTGTGATATATGGTGTGGGTGTGATTTATTTGGGTGGTGATGAGGGATTCTCACAAGGGTTTGCCATTTCTGTGTTTGGAAATTTTGGGAAAAATGGGTTTGTGTGTGTTTTGGAAGATGAGAGAAGAGAGAATTTCTTGACGGCTTGAGAAGTGAGGAAGCAACTGAGGCCTAATCAATTTAAAGTGGAAGTGTTTGATTGGGTAACGATAGCCTTTGCAGAAGTCTAATCGAACATGAATTCAGTTTGGAAAGACGTTGAAGAGTGTCCCTAGAATCTAGGCACTTAATGTGGTTTGGACTCTGTTGAATGAAACCGGTCCATTTCGTAACTGATAAGATCGAGGGGTTTAGGATTGAATGGGACTCTCCTCTTGATCCTAATCCAAATATAATTATTTCAAAATATGCAGAGTGGAGAATACGTACTGAATAATCTTGATGAACCAGGTTTTTCACTGAGAAAGCTCGTTTGTAAGTCTGAATTTTCCAAGAAAATAGAGATAATATCATTAGAGATTTAATGAGTCATTTTAGCACATGGCATAATAGTATACTGATGAAAATATGAGACTGAGCAAAATCTAATCTGATTGTATACAAAAATTCACAATTTTTCTAACCAATATTTGAGTTAGAATTGGTTCCGTTTAGGTGATCTTAATCATCCCTAATTCTAACATGTTCCTTTCAAAGTGATATCTACTTAGAGGTTTGTGAAGATGTTAGCTATTTGCTTGTCAGTAGCACAGAATTCCACAGTGATCAAACCTTTTTCATAATTGTCCCTTAAAAAGTGATGCCTAACATCTATGTGCTTCGCTCTCTTGTGATGAACCGGGTTTTTGGTCATACTAATTGCACTAGTGTTATCACAGAATATGGTGATACAACCTACATCAATTTTAAAATCCATTAATTGTTGTTTGATCCATAACAATTGAGCACAACATGAGGCAACAACAACATACTCAGCTTCAGCAGTAGATAAGGCCACAAAATTTTGCTTTTTGGTGGCCCAAGACACAAGACATGAGCCAAGAAAATGTGCCAAACCTAAAGTGCTCTTTCTGTCCACAAGAAAACGTGCATAATCAGCATATCCCACTAGATTGAAATTACTACCTTTTGGATACCATAAAAAAAGGTCAGTGGTGCCTTTTAGGTATCTCAAGATCCTCTTGACAGCAGTCAAGTGAGACTCCTTTGGATTTGCCTGAAATCTAGCACAAAGGACCACACTGAAAACAATGTCAGGTCTGCTAGCAGTGAGATACAATAAAGAGCCAATCATTTCCCTATAAAACTTCTCATCAACAGATGAACTAGGTTCATCTACATCTAATTTTGTGGTTGTTGCAATAAGAGTGTCAATTTCTTTGGAATCTTCCATTTTAAACCTTTTAAGCAACTCTTTCACATATTTTTGTTGATAGATCATAGTTCCATTTGAATTTTGTTTAATTTGTAATCCTAAAAAGAAATTAAGCTCACCCATCATACTCATTTCAAATTCACTCCCCATTAGTTTAGAAAATTTTTACTTAACTTATCAGTAGTTGCTCCAAAAATTATATCATCAACATATATCTGATCTACCAAGAGATTTTTACCCGTTTCATTCAAGAATAAAGTATTGTTAATTGTACCTCTCATGTAGCCATGCTCAAGCAAAAGTTTTGATAATCTTTCATACCATGCTCTTGGAGCTTGCTTTAGCCCTTAAAGTGCCTTGTCAAGCTTGTACACGTGATCAGGATACTCCTTGCTTTCAAAGCCCGGAGGTTGCTTAACAAACACTTATTCCTTTAGATAGCCATTGAGGAAGTCACTCTTGACATCCATCTGATGGAGAGTGAATTCTATGTAAGCAGCAAAGGCTATAAGGAGTCTAATTGCTTCCAATCTTGCAACAGGAGCAAAGGTCTCATCATAGTCTATGCTCCTCTTGACTATATCCTTGAACCACCAATCTTGCCTTGTTTATTGTAACTGTTCCATCTTCATCAAGTTTGTTTCTAAAGACCCATTTTGTGCCAATTACTGATCTGTTCTTGGGTCTTTGTACCAGATGCCAAACTTGACTTCTCTCAAATTGGTTGAGTCCATCTTGTATTGCATTCACCCAGTCTGCATCCTGCAATGCTTCAACAATATTTTTAGGTTCAATAAGAGATAGAAAAGCATCAAAAGCACAAAGATTCGTTAACGAAGATCTGGTTTTCATTCCAGAGGTTGGATCGGTAATTATGTTCTTAATGGGATGAGAACTTTGATACTTGTAAAGTTTCACAACCAACTGGTTTCCCTTAGATGTTCCTTCAATGTTTTGTTGCTGAGGAACAGGTTCATAGACAGGTTCCCTTGAAGTTTGAGGATCACTTCCCCTTTGTTCAGTTCCCCCTGTCAAGTTGCCCTAGGTGGAAGGACCTGTTCCGTCCCCTGTTCCTACTTCTAGTGCAGCTTCAGTCTGGGTTGTGGTTTCATTTGAGTTTCTCACCAGCCCAATTACTTCATTATCATGTTCCTATCTCTTAGAAAGAATCTCAGTTTCATCAAAAACGACATGTATACTTTCTTCTACACATATAGTTCTTTTGTTATAAATCTTATAAGCTTTACTGTGTGAAGAATATCCCAAGAATACTCCCTCATCACTTCTGGGATCAAACTTATTGTGCATAAAACATTTGCATCCAAATGCCCTAAGATGGGATATGTTTGGATTTCTCCCTTTAAGTAACTCATAGGGAGTCTTCTCTACAAGAGGTCTAGTCATGCACCTATTTATGATGTAACATGCAGTGTTCACAGCTTCTGCCCAAAAACTATGGGGCAGCTTACTAGAAAGAAGCATAGTCCTAGCCATATCTTCAAGTGTCATATTCTTTCTTTTAACTACTCCATTTTGTTGTGGAGTCCTAGGAGCAGAAAAATTATGATCTATGCCATGCTCATCACAAAATTCAGCAAATTTAGTATTCTCAAATTCAGTACCATGATCAGACCTAATTTGTGCAAGTTGATTACCTAGTTGTTTCTGAGTTTTTCTAATAAAAGAAATGAACATGTCAAATGCTTCATCATTATATGTTAAAAACAATGTCCAAGTAAACCTAGAGTAATCATCAACAAGCACCATCACATATCGCTTACCACCTCTGCTTAATGTTCTCATTGGTCCACAAAGATCCATATGGACCAGTTCCATCGTCCTGGTGGTGCTTACCACTTTCTTGATTTTAAAAGAGGATCTTACCTGCTTCCACCTTGCACAAGCTTCACAAACTTTATCTTCCTTGTACTTAATGTTAGGCAGTCCTATCACTAAGTCCTTGGAGACTAGTTTATTGAGTTGACTTAGACTAGCACGTCCAAGTCCCTTGTGCCAAAGGAGGGGATCATTATCCAACACACTTAAGCAAGTGAGTTCATTTTCTGAAAGGGTGGACAGATCTACAACATATATGTTATTCACTCTTTTTCCCTGCAAAACAATCTTGTCAGTGGTAAGATTAATCACAAAGCATTTGGTAGAGGTTAATTCTACCATGTCACCTCTATCACACAATTGTGATACACTTATTAGACTGTACTTCAGTCCATCTATCAAGTAGACGTTCTCAATAGAGTGAGAATCAGTCTTACCTACCTTTCCAACTCCAATGATCTCACCTTTCTTCCCATTTTCAAAGGAGACATTACCTCCTTTAAGGTCCTCAAGTGAAAGGAATTGGTTCTTGTTTCCTGTCATATGCTTTGAGCAGCCACTATCCATGTATCATATTTGACTGCTCCCCTTCACTTGGACCTGCAAAAGGAAATCAGAGATTAGTCTTATGAACCCAAATGAGTTTGGGTCCCTTTCTATAGGCAAAAAGATTAATCAAATTCTTTTTAGCCCAACTTGGTAGCCTATTCTTCCCTTGAACAAATTCTTTGTTCTTTTGACTTGCCTTTTCTTTTGAAGTGCACTCGCTTTTATAGTGGCTTGTTTTACCACAGTATGTGCGAATCTTGTTCTCAGGAAGTGTGAGGTACTTACTTTTGTGATCCCATTAAGGTGCCAGATTCCCAAAGCCAAGTCCTCTTCTGTTGCTACTATGGTGTTCCTGTAGCCATGAAAGTGCATCGGAGGACCTGTTCCATTTACAAGTTCTGTCTAGCTCGTGATTGACCTTGCTTAGATCCTCCTTTAGGATTCTCACCAGCTCATCCCTTTTATACAACTCATCTTTTATTTTTCCTACATTTTCTTCTAGAGTGAGTTATGTGTGATCAGTTGTCTTTTTACCTGTTCCTAATTTCAGTTTTAGATTTTCAGATCTAAGTTCTAGAACAGTTGGGTCAAGTTCATGAACCTGGTTCTCCAATACAGTATTTTCACTTACAGTCTCACTAGCCCTAAGTTCTGGGTTTTTGCAATTAGCCTTCAAAATTACACATTCTTTAGATAATTGTTCTTTTTTATTGCTTACATCCTTAGATACATCAATTAGTTCTAGAAGTAACTCAGATAACCTTTCTTTAGACAATAATTTAATCTTGTCTTTGAGATGAATTACACCTATCTCAGTTTCTTCATCATATTCTCCAATGGCCATAAGTGTTTGTTCATCCCCATCATCATCTGAGATTTCATCTGAGCTTTCTCCCCAAGCAGCGACCATAGCCTTGGTTGATCCTTTGCTTTTCTTGGGTTGAACCTGTTCCTTCTTTTTGTTCCTTCGTTCATCTTTTTCCTTCTTCCATTCAATTTTCCATTGCGGACAGTTCTTGATGTGGTGATCAATCTTTCCACACTTGTAGCATCCATCATTGGTTTGCTTCTCATGAACTTTTGACTTACTATAGCTTCCATTTCTTGAAGGACCCTTTCCTCTCCTCAGGTACTTCTTGAAGTCCTTGGTGATCATAGCCATTTTGTCATCTTCTAGATCAGAACCTTCAGTGATTCTGAGTGACAGACTCCTTTCCTTCTTAGGTACATCCATTTTTATGGTTTGTCTCCTAAGTTCAGTAGGAGAGTGGAAATGTTCTTTGATTCCTGAATGACAATGATTTTGCTTTCCCAAGTAATAGGCAGGACCCTTATCAATATCTTCTCGACTCTATATTCTTCAGGAATAATCCTTCCAAGAGATTTTAGTTCATTTGTCAATGTAGTGAACCTTGTATACATCTCTTGAATGGTTTCTCCTTCCTTCATAGTAAAGTTCTCATATTGAGAATACAGTAGAGTTCCTCTAGATCTCTGCACCTGAGGTGTTCCTTCATAAGCCACTTGCAGAGTGTCCTAGATTTCCTTAGCAGTGGTACAACTTTGGATTTTGTTGTACTCATCTGGACCAAGTCCACAAACAAGCCATTTCTTGGCATTAGCGTTCTTCTCCCATTTCTTCAAGTCCTCAGCAGTGCAATCAGCTCTTGTCTTTGTCACCTCTACTCCTTCGGCATTTATCTTCAAGGTAGCCAGTGGACCATCGGTGACAATGTCCCATAGCTCATAGTCCTCTCCTATAATGTGATCTCCCATCCTGTTTTTCCACCAAGAGAAGTACTGGCCATTAAAGAGTGGTGGCCTAGTAGTGGATTTCCCTTCCTAGTTTTCAGGTGGTGCACTCATCTTGATCTTCTCCTAAGGTGTTAGCCTCTTCAAGGATAACCCGCTCTAACACCAATTGATTTTTTATACTTCAATGCCACACAAGAGGGGGGTGATTTGTGTGGTGTCCAATTTTCGCGTGCACTGATTATAGAAGGACCTGGTTCTTTTAAGTGTTCCTTATACTACTATTGCGAAAATAGTAAATGTGAAAAGTAAAGAACACAACTATTTTTACTAACTCTGTAGAATTTTTCCCAACACTTCACTAAATCAATGAGCCAAAATAGCATTTACAAAACTCTTTGTAAACCTAAGGATTAACTCTAATCCCGTTGTGGCAACCAGCCTCCAACTGTTGCGACAACTTCAAGTTAACTCTAACTTGAATACTCAGAGTACCTAATACACTTGCTTCTAGATAAAGCTGAAAGGTACAACTTGAAAATACCTACTACAATTGAACTAGAATAAAAGACAGACGCTTGGAACTGGTTCTTCTATTTGGTTCTTGTAGCTTCAGGTTTGCACACTTGAATCACACAAGAATTATTTGCAAAATGCCTTGCTAATTTGCTCTCAACTCACGTTTATTCTTCAGCTTTTGTGCGTACCTGTAGAATGAGAACATCCTGCAATTTATAGAGTAGAATAAAAAATAACTAGAGTTCTAATGCTACTCTTCCTTGGTGGAAGAGTTCTAGTTATCCACAACTTCTAACTCCTCCCTTATCTTGGATAGTGTTCTCTTTGAGTAAGGAGTCCTTCTCTTTATCAATTATGCAACCTTTTCGATTAGGAGGTATCGGATATAACAATTTAAACTTATCTCCTTCATGTGTATCCCTTATGCTCAAATCTGCCTGTGTCTGTGTACACAGGGGGTAGACCTGGTCGATGCCTGAGTTCCTTTGTCAATCTTCAAAACAAACTTCACTTGGGCCAACACTCAACTACTTCAATGCCAAACAAAGGAGGAACTTTGCTGGTTCCAGGGAAAACACAGGAGAATGCTTAAATTTGGGATAAGCTAAATGTATTGGAATGAATATAATTTGGTTTCGTGTAGTTTTTTTAGTCATTGAAGTTGAACTTTTTTTTTATACAGACATCTTATCAATTTTGGACTTTGTACTGTTTTACTAATTTTTATGGTTTTCGTTTTTTTTTGTGGGCGGAGGTTGGGGAACTTGTTATAATACTAAAATTAATCCAAAAGTATCTATAAAATTTATTATATTATATAGAAATGAGAAGATGGTCGACCAAGGGCATATTAAACATTTCATACATTTTATAAATATCTCTTTTAAACCTAAAAGGAATTGACACGTACCCCTGCTCTAATATCGTCTACAGCTTTCTCGATCTTCAACCTTGTCTGGGTTTTAGCTGGATCTCTCTCTTTCTCCGCCATCTTTTTATTCTCCTTATTGTATTGCAAACCTAAGTCACCCATGGTAGGTCATTGGGTGGTGTTCTCTGGAAGGTATGGAGATTCAAATATTTAAGTGTTTTTTTTCAGCCTTCATGTTATTTTATATTGTCCTTTATATATATACATGCTTCTCCCCCTATGGTAATATAGTTTCACTTGGTACTTGATGTTCTTGCAGATTCTTTGCCGCCACTCTTGCTTGGGGATTTAGGTTGTTTTATTGCTTCTGATTAGTGAGTCTTTCTAAGTTCAAATCTTCATTTACGGTTTTGATTCAGATGACAGAGCCAGTAGTAAAATAAATAAGGCTATTTTTTGGCCTAATTATCTAATAGTAAGATAGATGATTCTGTTTTAAGGAGTGTTTGCTGCCTAAATTATCTTGTTGACATTTTGCCCGGTAAGAAGTTCTAAGTTTTGTGATGCTTTTATCTATTAATGTTTATACTAAAAGTATAAATTTCCCGTCTCCAAGATTAATTGTCTGAAACAATCTAAGTAACAACCTACAAATAATAGAACTAACCGATAGTCTTGAACTTCTCAAACAAAATTACAATAGCCTAGTAATGGAAATTAAAACAGATAGTAAGGAACCCACAAATAATGAAAGGAGAAGAATAGGGATGAGAACAGAGTTACAGAAGGAGGTGAGAAGATAGAAACTTTCTGCAACAAAATAGCCTGCCTCAGTAAAGCCTACTACTGACTACTTATAACTAACTTTGGCCCTTCATATGCTGCTTGGCACATGCCTCTCTACACGTTTTCTTTTCCCAGCTTCAACAACAAAATCTGCTAACTTTCTAGAGGGAATTTTCACACGCGTGCTCTTCCTGATAGCAGTGGCAGCAGGTTAATTATTCTTGTCCTCCGTGGCTGCCAAGGTGTTGCCTATGTCATCAGTAGTATTCATAACAATACTCCATTCCTGTGAAAGAATCTTGTCCTCAAGGTTCAGTGGACCTGGACCTTCATCACTGGGAGGGATCAAATCAGTGAGTTGCAAAGGCATAACTTGTTGAGCAGGTTCACCAATACAACGCTTAAGCATTGAGACATGGAAGGCACGGTGGATTCGAGCCGCGTCCAGTAATTCCACCTTGTACGCTACCTGGCCAATGCGCTTAAGAACGCGAAAAGGCCCAAAGTTGCGTCTGCCCAGTTTGGGGTGTTATAGCATATGCAATGTATTTTGACGATAAGGCTTAAACTTGACGAACACCCAGTCCCCTTCGGCAAATTCAAGTTTAGTACGATGTTTGTCAGCCAAATTCTTCATACGAGTCTGCGCCTTAAGAAGATTTAGCTTAAGCAAGGCTAGAATTTCATCCCTGTCCACAAAGTACGCTTCAACTAGCTCACTAGGGCAGCTACCCAGTATGTATCGAGCTATAGTAGGAGGATCTCGTCCATAAAGTGCTTTAAAGGGAGACATACCCGCGGAGGTCTGATATGCTATGTTGTACCAATATTCCGCCCACGGTAACATAGCGACCCACTTGTGTGGTTTATCAGCAACATAACAGCGGAGATACTGCTCTGACGCACTTGTTAAGAGCTTCAGATTGCCCGTCGGTCTGAGGGTGGTACGTTGTACTCATGGCTAATGACATGCCTTGCAAACGGTTGATTTCCTACCAAAGAGCATATAGAAACCTTGGGTCTCGATCAGTAACAATAGTTCTAGGGGGTCCATGGAGACGAACGACCCCAATAATAAATGCTTCAGTAATAGTTCTTGTGGAGAAGGTTGAAGGCAAAGGAATAAAGTGGCCATACTTTGTCAAGCGATCAACTACAGTTAGAATGGTAGACTTGCCCTTGGAGGTAGGCAGACAAATAATAAAATCCATTGGAATATCTTTAAAAACCATGTCGGGAATTGGTAATGGTTGCAACAAGCCCCCCGGATAGTGATGTAAATCTTTCATCTGTTAGTAGGTTTGGCAAAAATCCACAAAACTCTTAATATCTCGCCTCATGTGCTTCCAAAAGAAATTAGAGGCCACACGATGGTAGGTTCGAGCCACCCTAGCATGTCTCCCAATAACAGTGTCGTGAAACTCATGGAGCAAAGATTGGCACAATGGAGAATCACAGGGAATAACCAATCGACCTCTAAAGAATAATAATCCATCACAAAACACATATCACAAGTTGGCGTCTGGTTGTTCTACTATCATTCGCTGAATTTATATCAATTCAGAGTGACTCTGATTGAGAGCTCGAAGTTCTTGATCCAGTTCATAACTCCGAGCAGCATTAGCGAGCAAGACAGCTTCAGATTTTCGAGAGAGAGAATCAACTGCTTGATTCAGCTTTCCAGCGCGGTAGACGATTTGGAAGTCATAGCCAACCAACTTCCCAAGCCATTTTTGTTGTTCCGGGGTCTGGTTAGTTAAGTTTCTAAGGGATTTCTGGTCCGTATAGATGGTAAATCTGCGCTCCAATGGATATTGACTCCATTTACTCACTGCCTAAGTTATGGCAAATATCTCCCTATGATATGTAGAAGCTCCTTGCATTTGTGTACTTAACTGCTGACTAAAATATGCAATAGGATGCCCTTTTTGTGATAAGATGTCCCCAATTTCCTGTCCTGATGCATCAGTTTCGACTTGAAACTCTTGCGAAAAGTCCGGCAATACCAACACAGGTGTAGAGCTCAATTTTGCCTTCAAGGTTTCAAAGGCAACCTAAGTTGACTGATTCCAAGTAAAAGAGTCCTTCCTCAGCAAATCTGTAAGAGGCCCTGCTATTGCAGCATAATGATGGATAAATCGCCTATAATAACCCGCAAGTCCAAGAAAACTTTGGACCTCCTTAAAATTCTTAGGAACGGGCCATTGTTGAATGGCTGTAATTTTGGTCGGATCCACACTAAGACCTTTATCTAATATCACGTTACCTAGGTAATCCACAGAATTTTGCACAAACAAGCATTTGGTACGCTTCGCCACCAGTTTATGTTGTCATAACACAATCAAAACAGAGCGTAAATGGCTAAGGTGCTCATCCCAGGACGGGCTATACACGAAAATATCATCAAAAAATACTAACACAAAATGACACAGGTAAGGTCTGAATACTTCATTCATAGTCGCCTGAAATGTAGCTGGGGCATTAGACAAGCCGAACGTCATAACAAGAAATTTATAATGCCCATCATGTGTGCGAAATGCAGTTTTAGAGACATCATCTGACCTGACTCTAATTTGATGATAACCGGATAGCAAGTCAAGCTTTGAAAAATAAACTGCCCCGTGCAACTCATCAAAAAATTCATCGATTGAGGGAATTGGAAATCTATCCCGGACAGTGATAGCATTAAGAGCCCTGTAGTCCACGCAAAACCTTCATGTGCCGTCCTTCTTACGAACCAACAATACCGGGGATGAGAATGGACTTGTGCTAGCCCTGTTAACCCCATCCTTGAGCATATCATTGACTAATTTCTCCATAATTTGCTTCTAAAAATAAGGGTAACGGTATGGCTTGACATTAACTGGTTCAGCCCCTGGATTCAAATGAATAGCATGGTCCTGCGGTCGAGGTGGGGGCAATCCTTGAGGCTTTTGAAACACATCAGCAAATTCTACTAGAATACTAACCAATTCTGGATCCTGCGGCTCTGTGTGTTTTGAATCCTCCTGGACTAATTGCAAGAAATAATATGAAGAGACTGCATCAGAGGCAGCATATCTTCGTAGGCTGTGTAATTGAACGGGATGTGCCGCATTCAGGCTATCACCCTTCCAACTTATAGTTGACCCTTGCCATGTGAATTCAAAGAGTTGCTCAGCATTATCTGTCACCACCCTTCCCAATGTGTAGAGCCATGAAACACCGAGAACTATATCTGCGCCATGCATAGGCAACTCATACAGATCAAAGATGAGACTACATCCTTGAATTGTGAGCGAAACTTGGCGAAAAATACCCTAACACCGTAATCGCTGTCCACTGCCCACCATAATAGAGAAACTCAAAACATTTTCAACAGTTAGTTGAAGAAACTTATCTACACATGTCTGAATAAAATTATGATCACTTCTGCCGTCTACGAGAACTTGGACTGGAAATCCATTCACATGCCCCAGGAATCGAAGTGTGGATGAAGAATTACCTCATGCCAGTGCGAGATACGATATAGCGGACTGCTCTTGAACTTCTAGGATCTGTAAATTTTCAGCCAAGAGATCATCAGAGACGAAGGGCTCCGGTAAGATAGGCTCAATATCGGAGCCATCAGTGAGAAGAAGCAACTGAGGTCGGGACTTGCACTTGTGGCCAGTGGTGTATTTTTCCTCACAGTAATAACACAACCCACGCTCACGTCGACTCTGAATATCTACATGTGTGAAGCATTTGAGAGGTGGATGAGCCAAGCCTTGTGGAATTGATGTGGCTGGAACGAAGGCTGCAGAGGAGTTTTGATTAGGGCTGGGCAATAAAGGAGCCCCTTTGTTGGCGAAAGTGGGTCGAACAGGACCTTTCTCTGCATGGATTCTATGCTCGTGGATGTGGGCCTATTTTAGGGCCTCCTCAAAAGTTTTGTGCTCGTGGCTCAGTACCGAATTTTTAATATCCTCCCTAAGCCAAGAAATAAAGAGCTTCACCATCAACCGTTCTGAGATGTCATCAGTCTCGTTAGCAATTGCTTCAAACCTGCCCTGTAATTCCGACACGGTGGTGACCTGCTAGAGTTTTGCTAACTTTCCCTCCGCTGACTCGAGTCCCTTCTGCTTAAAGAGAATCCTCACTTTCTCTGCAAAATACGGCCAATCCACTAGTTGTTTGTTCCGGAATAACCAATGATACCATTCGAGAGCTTAGCCGTCGAGATAGAATGATGCCATGGTCAATTGTTGATCGGTCTCAATTCCATAGAAATCAAAATAGCGCTCTGCTTGGAATATCCAAGCCTCTGGGTTATCACCATTGAATCAACTGAATTCCACCGATGCTGGTTTGTGCTGGAGGACGGCGGTCCCTGATCCATGTTCCTGTTGAGCGATCTCCATTGTTGGATCTCGCCGGTTAATTTCTGCTGGGGTTTTGTGTGCCACGACCTCCATTAGTAGCTCACGCATCTCCGCCATTTTCTTGGACAATGAATCCTTCACTTCCCTAATTGAATTCTGAATCGAATCATCTATGAATGCTTTGAGTAGATTTTGGTCCTCCATATTGAAAGACCACTGGATGAAAGCACCAATAAAAGAATCTAAGTAACAACCCACAAATAATAGAACTAGCTGATAGTCTTGAACTTCTCAAACAAAATTACAATAGCCTAGTAATGGAAATTGCAACAGATAGTAAGGAACCCACAGATAATGAAAGGAGAAGAATAGGGATGAGAACAAAGTTACAGAAGGAGGTGAGAAGATAGAAACTTTCTGCAACAAAATAGCCTGCCTCAGTAAAGCCTACTACTGACTACTTATAACTAACTTTGGCCCTTCACATGCTGTTTGGCACATGCCTCTCTACACGTTTTCTTTTCCCAGCTTCAATAGCAAAATCTGCTAACTTTCGAGAGGGAATTTTCACACGCTCGCTCTTCTTGATAGCAATGGCAGCATGTTGATTATTGTCGTCCTCCGTGGCTGCCAAGGTATCGCCTATGTCATCAGTAGTATTCATAATATTGTCACTACTACAATTTCATTTTTAAAGATTGATACAATATAGTCAATGAAAACTTATTCATTCACTTCTAAGTATATCTTTCTATAGGTCTTAGATGTCCCATTTAATTTGTAGTAAAAGTGAGACAATTTGTTAATTAAACTCTATTGTGCTTTTACCTTTTTATCTTCTTGTTTAGATTATTAAATAAGTAAGCTTTGTTATGGTGATAAGTAATTCTTACTTATTGAGTTAGCATTTTCCATCCTTGAAGTTAAAGTTCTTTATTTTTACAGTTATTTTTAGCTCATTTTATTATTGAGTTCGCATTTTATTTGTTTATTTTAATCATGTAAAGTCATGTGGCAGCCATAAAATACAAAAATAATTACAAGAAAGGACTTAGCTCCTGTATAAGATCACATTTCTCCTAGAAAAAAACTTAAAGAGCTTAGAATATTCAAAAAATATTAGAATTATTTTGTCTTCAGTTACACCAAGGAAAAAGGTTAGTCAAACATTTGGCTCTCAAAATGAGGTTTGGAGTTGAGATCCATCAAAGCAATCCTATTAGTCCAAATGATATAGGCAAGTATCATTAGCCATATGCTTCTGATGGATTTATCACTTGCTTGCCTTCTTCAGGCGTCAAAAGCTTCTTTGAGACTATAGAGTATCACCAAACCACTCCAAATAAGGCACAAGAACATATTGCACGCACTCATTTTACCGAAAAAATGTAAAAGTAGATAGTTTACACTTTAGGAGTTGATTCCTCGAATAGTCACTCAAGTAGTCACATTTGTTTTATATCAATCTCCCAAAAGGTTACTCAATTATTTGAAGAATAAGTGAATAAATGCTATAGATAAGTGACATTTTAGGGATTAAAAAGAAATACCTGTGTTACACAATTTCAATTAGTTGAGTGTTCATTTGAGGAATTAACTCCATTTTTAGTTTTTGCGAAACATAGTAAGCATCTATTGCATAATGCAAATCCTCTTCTATTCAAATTCTTATTTATTCTTTTTGCTCTTGCTTTCTTAATAATCATAAATGTTCATTAGCTATTAATGGATTATTTTCCTTACATAGAAAACAATCGTCGCCTTTCACAAGACTTGGTATTTGGTTGGCTCAATTGTCAACATTCTGTATTAACGAATCACTATAAACTAATGGGTTAGTTTGTGCTCTCTCTTTCCCTCTCTTTCTGTTCGAGAAAGATTCAATCTTTTTAGTAATTGTATAGACATTTGTTTTGTTAAATCTCGAATGTAAAATAAACTTATCATAGAGCTTCCATGTTTTACACTTCATAAGTTGGGTATTTTCGTAGAATTCTTGATTACGTTCACTGTCTTGATCACGATAAAGTCCTTAGTGTTCTTCAAGGTGTCGAGAGCACTGATCTTTTCTTTGTTATGTGGAGATAGGTTGGGTGATAACTGTACAAAATATTCTTACTCAGTTATCATCGTATTCTCAAAGACATGAGTTATTGTCCTCGGTACCTCTAAAACCTGAAAAGAAAAGCAGACATTAATATTTGACTCCCATTGATCATTTGGCTGGTCTAACCTACTTCTTATGAAGTTTTTGAGGGAGGAGGAAGAGTTTGATTGAGTGTTGATGTATAGAAAGATAAATAATTTTGGTGCAATGAGAGAGATGATAGTTTAATGAGTGAGGTTCTATTTTATGATCTGAGATTGGACATCAATTCCATGATATAAGATTGAGAATCAACTAATGCATGGGTGGCTAACTTGAACTACTTATTGATGTTCGATTTTACTATAACAATGTGGAGTTTTAAGAAGTCAGCTGATGTATGGTGAGTCATATAGTGGTTAGACATTTCAAATGTAGAACTTTGTGGCTATTTTGTTGGTTATTCCTACTTTTTATGTATTTCTGCGTTAGATTCCTATTATTATTTATTAATGATATTGCACATTTGTGCATATGAGTTTTTATGCAACACTTTCAATTGAATTTGAAAAGAGTAATTGAAATATATAATGTGGATGGTCTCTTAGTCTTGATGATTTCTCTTGCTGGAGAAATCTCTAAAGAAAGTGATATTTATCAAGTACCAATAAAGCTACGTTAGTATGCAATAGCTATATAGTCATAAATTTAACACTTCCTCCTACAATTTCTCCTTCAAACCATTGTGTTGTCATAGTCATTATACGGTTCGTGAATATGAGTTATTGTGGCCACTTTAGCTTATCTCTTGTCATGATTATGGTATATGTCATTGAACCATTTTTGTATGCATGTGGAGGTATTTAAGAAAATTAAGTTGATCAAGGTTTTATTTTCATCTTGCACCTGCATTTACCCTGTCCTACACCATTGTTATGGTAGTCTTAATTTTTCCTGTTTGGGCTGTGTACTTTGATAGTTCTACAATTATAATTGATGCTTATTTTGTTTTTGCAGATTGGAACATGATGAGAATATTGGAACATGTGGTATTTTCAGAGGGAGTAAGCTATACTCTTCTTTTGGTTGTCTATGTACTGATAAGGAATTATTATACATTAAAGCTTTTGATAATGTAAATAAAATATCCTTTTAAAGAAAGAAAATAGTGTGAGAAGATATCTTATACTTGTTTGACTATGTTGATCTAGCTTTTTATCGTTTCCCAATATGGCGTGGTCAATATTCTTAGGCAGATGCAGGGGACCAGCCTAGACCTGCTTGATCTTATACTCCTTGCTTGAAAGGTCATGTTCTCATACTTTTCCACAGTAGTTCATTATTTTTTTTGGTACAAAGAAAAGTATTAGTAACTGAGTAAGAACTTGACTAAATAATGATAAGTGCGAATTCCAGATGCAGTTGAGGCAATTGATGTATAAAGTTTGGGTTCATCTAGTCTATTGAGAAGAGAGAAGAAAGTATTCATTTTGAAGCTATTTCTAAGAGTAGGTAAGCCGATTTCTATTACATTTTGAAGCTATTTTTTTTTTGAATTTAAATTTAACAGCGGAAATAATTACAATACACAACCTCCCAATACTGGTAGTACTGAGTCACAAACTCTAACTGAATACATGGAATGATCACGAGGACCGAATATACAATACTGTTTGATTACAAATTAACAGTACAATGAAATGAAAAGACTCCAAGGGACTGCGACGGCCAAGAAGCTCTACCTTGAATCCTTATGATCGCGCTTTAACTCTGCTCAAGTCCGATATCTTCAATACCTGGCTCTGCACAAAAATGTACAGAAGTGTAGAGTGAGAACACCACAGCGGTGCCCAGTAAGTATTAAGACTAACCTCAATGGAGTAGAGACGAGGTACAGTCAAGACACTCACTAGTCTAATAACCTGTGCAATATAATATATAAAATAATAGGAAACAAATAATAATAAAGGCACGATAAAACAACCAGTAATATGCACAACAGACAACAAGAATACCATTAATATCACTCAACATTAAAACTCATCGGAAATAATTTCGGATAATAATACGTCGACTTAAAACTTTATTCCAAAAAGTCAACAAAAGTCAACGCGGGACCCGCCTCTCGGAACCCGACATAATTTTTAGGAAATCCGAACATCCATTCCGATACGAGTTCAACCATACCAATTTTATCGAATTCCAATAACAACTCGACTTCCAAATCTTAAATTTTCGTTTTTGGAAGATTTTACAAAAATCTTGATTTTTCCTCCATTAAATCTGAATTAAATGATGGATTCAAAGATATAATCATGAAAATTAATCAAAATTGGATAAGAATCACTTACCCCAAACACCCACGCAACAATCTCTCCAAAAATCGCCTTCTACTGAGCTCCAACTTTGATTTTGAGTTATGAACTCAAACCCCCATTTTTGGGACTTTTAATTCTGCCCCAGATAGGCCTTCTTCGCGTTCGCGACCATTGCCTCGCGTTCGCGAAGGTCAAAACTCAACTGCCTCAAATCCTTCATCGAGTTCGCGACCTCCTCGTCGAGTTCGCGAAGGCCAATTGTTTCTGCCCCATCATTTCCTCTTCGCGTTCGCGAACCCCTCGTCGCGTTCGCGATGACCAGCTGACCAACTCCTTCGTGTTCGCGTTCCACGCTTCGCGTTCGCGAACCCCTCGACTTGCAACTCTCGAGCCATGCATATTTTAATATCATAATCGAGCCCCTCAATAAATCTGCGGACTCGTTCTCTGATTGTAGGAACTAATACAGGTGCATGACGGGCTAACTCACTGAACCTGATAGCATATTCTGACACTGTCATAGTGCCCTGACGCAACCGTTCAAACTCTGTGCGCCACGCATCTCTGAGAGTCTGGGGAACAAACTCTTTCAAGAACATTTCCGAAAATTGAGCCCAGGTTGGTAGTGTGGCATCGGCTGGTCTACTTTCTTCATAGATTTGCCACCACCGATACACCGCGCCTAACAGTTGAAATGTAGTAAAGGCAACTCCGCTCACTTCCATAATACCCATGGTGCGGAGAATACGGTGACAATTTTCCAAAAATTCTTGGGCATCCTCTGTGGCTGTGCCACTGAAAGTTGGTGGACTATACCTCTTAAACCTTTCAAGTCTCTTTTGTTCTTCTTCTGATGCCTCGGTCCTGACCTCAGGCAGAACCGGAATAACAGTTTGTACCGGTACTAAACTCGAAACCTGACCAATGTGAACCTGCTACTCTGGAGTTGTGGTAGGAGTCTGAGATACTCCTCCAATCTGCGGAATGTTTTGTGCAACAGAGATCAATCCCGCCTGAGTTAATGTACCAAACATACTCAGGAACTGTGCCAAAGTCTCTTGAAGTCTAGGGGTAACAACAGGTGCTTCTGGTACCTATCCCCCAACTGGTGCTACTAGTGGCTCCTCAACTGTTGTTCTGACAGGTGCTCTAGTCGCAGCACGTGCCCTTCCTCGACCTCTACCTCGGCCTCGGCCTCTTACAGTCCTAGCAGTATGTGCGGATGCCTGCTCAGCTAATATAATATATAAAATAATAGAAAATAAATAATAATAAAGGTAGGATAAAACAACCAGTGATATGCACAATAGACAACAAGAATCCCATTAATATCACTCAACAATTAATAAGCACAATTAACACAATTAAATCAAGCCCTTCAAATAAATGTCTTTCACGTAGTTCTTCCAAATAACTTTCTTTCAAATATAATTTTCTCAAATAATTATTTTTCAAATATAATTCTTTCAATAAATCTTTTCAAATATAATTTCCTCAAATAAATATCTTTCAAAATACAATTCTTATATATAATACTTTCTAAGTAAAAATCCTTCCAAATAAATATTTTGAATATAATTCTTTCAATTAAAAAGTCATCATGTGACACCTCATTTCAAAATCATCAAAATACGGGTCTCAGCCCATTTTCATATTTCCACGACACCTCGTGCCCATAATTAAATCATCATATTTGCCCGGCACCTCGTGCCCTCATTTCATATCACAACTGCACGGACAATTCACGTGCCTAATATCATTATCATTTCATCACAGCACCTCGTGCCCACATTTTATATCACAACTGCACGGACAATTCACGTGCCAATATCCCCATTTCATATCACAATTCACGGCACCTCGTATCCACATTTCATTTTATAAACCGCCTGGCAATAGCCACATGCTCCCAATTTCAACATAAATCAGATTATTATCAACTTACTAACAACAAGACAAGTTGCACAAGGTATAAAAAAATAAACACAAGAAAAATCACAACATCACATGAAAATTGTCAACACCACAACCCCACATCATCACATATCGTCCCTGACAATAGCCACCCTTATCGCTCATATTGCCACCCTTATCACTCCTATAGCCACCCTTATCGCTCCGTCCAGACTATATCAATAGCCACCCTTATCTCTCATATTGCCACCCTTATCGCTCCTTTATCCACCCTTATCGCTCCGCCCAGACAATATCAATAGCCAACAAACACAACAGTGAAATGCCACCCTTATAACTACATAATATCAACGGTGAAATGCCACCCTTATCTTCCCAAAATAACAACTCACACAACACAACATTTTACATGGAAAATTATCACAACAACATAACAAAAATCAACTCATATCATAATTTGCCCAATGGCCACAACCAAATTTCAAAGCTACAACCAAGTCAATTAATTTCACAGCAAATAGCCAAATGCTCCACACAATGTGTACAACGATCATAAACAATCAATAGAGATAGAAATTACTCAACATAAAGCAAAGTCTTCATAAAAGATCAAATTTTCAATAATTATATAAACACATCTTTTTAAGCTCGTTTAATTAATTATGTGCAGAGGGGAAAATCCAAAATGAAATTAAATTTCAATAATTATCAAACTAGCAAATTCACGAAATTTCATAAATAATCAAATAACAATCATATCACATTGTCATATAACAACAGAGTCAACAACAAGGGTTTAGGCACGACAAGTAGATGAGTAAATACATGCCAACAATTATCCAATTTACTCCACAATATGCTCAAGACTTTTAACTCAATAAAATTTACACATATAAACCAAGTACGTACTTGTCACCTCGCATACATGGTTTTCAATTATCCAAGTTGCACATAAGACTCAATGCCTAAGGGGAATTTCCCCCACTCGAGGTTAAGCAAGACACTTACCTCTTTTAAGTTATGCCGATATTCCAAAATCGCCTTCTTGCTTGAATTGGCCCCCTGATAGCTCAAATCTATCCACATTAATTGTATAACTTCATTAAAACTCATCGGAAATAATTCCGGATAATAATACGTCGACTTAAAAATTTATTCCAAAAAGTCAACAAAAGTCAATGCGGGACCCGCCTCTCGGAACCCGACATAATTTTCATAAAATCCAAACACCCATTCCGATACGAGTTCAACCATATCAATTTTATCGAATTCCAATAAAAACTCGACTTCCAAATCTTAAATTTTTGTTTTTGGAAGATTTTACAAAAATCTTGATTTTTCCTCCATTAAATCTGAATTAAATGATGGATTCAAAGACATAATCATGGAAATTAATCAAAACTGGATAAGAATCAGTTACCCCAAACACACACGCAAGAATCTCTCCAAAAATCGCCTTCTACCGAGCTCCAACTTTGATTTTGAGTTATGAACTCAAATCCCCGTTTTTAGGACTTTTAATTCTGCCCAGATAGGCCTTCTTCGCGTTCGCGACCATTGCCTCGTGTTCGCGAAGGCCAAAACCCAACTGCCTCAAATCCTTCATCGCATTCGTGACCTCCTCGTCGCGTTCGCGAAGGCCAATTGTTTCTGCCCCATCATTTCCTCTTCGCGTTCGCGAACCCCTCGTCGCGTTCACGATGACCAGCTGACCAACTCCTTCACGTTCGCGTTTGTGTTCCACGCTTTGCGTTCGCGAAGGCCAAACGACCCCAGGCCCCAATCTTCCTTTCTTCTTCGCGTTCGCGTTGCCTAGGCCGCATTCTCGAAGGCTTGCCCTGCTCCTTCTTCGCGTTCGCGTTCACAGCTTCGCATTCATGAAGGGCAAATCATCAGCCCCTCAAATTCCTCTTCGCGTTCGCCGGACTCCCTTCGCGTTCGCGAAGAAGGAAACCAGACTTCAGCAACAGCAGTCCAAACAGCTCCAATTTGGTCCGAAACCACCCCAAAATACACCCGAGCCCCTCGGGACCCCGTCCAATCATACCAACCAGTCCCATAACATATCACAGACTCGCTCAAGTTTTCAAATCACATCAAATTACGCCGAAAATACAAATCGCACCACAAATCGAACTTATGAACTTCAAAAACTTTCAACTTCTAAAACTCGTGCCGAAATCTATCAATCTAACCCGGAATGACGTCAAATTTTGCAGGCAAGTCCCAAATATCACAACGGAGCTGTTCCAACTCTTGCAATCGCATTCCGACCCCAATATCAAAATGTCCACTTCCGGTCCAATTCTCCAAAAATTCGACTTTCGCCATTTCAAGCCTAAATTGGCTACAGACTTCAGATTCACAGTCCGGACACGCTCTTAAGTCCAAAATCATCCAACGGAGCTAACGGAACCGTCGGAACTCTATTCCGGAGTTGTATTCACATAGTTTCGACTACGATCAAAATCCTAAGACTTAAGCTTTTGTTTTAGGGACTAAGTGTCCCAAATCACTCTGAATCATCCGTAAATCAAACGCGACCACACACGCGGGTCATAATACATATTGCGAGGCTGCTCGAAACCTTAAGTCACTGAACGGGGCGTAAATTCTTAAAATGACAAGTCGGGTCGTTACATTCTCCACCTCTTAAAAAAACGTTCGTCCTCGAACGTGCTAAGAATCTTTCTGAGGACTTTAAATTACTGAGTGATTTTACATTACCGCAATTTAACACGGGTCCGACAACACCATCTCAATTGAGATTATTTTTTTTCTCCATTCTTATTGGCTTTAAAGCAAAGTCCCTAACTCTCCAATCATTTCCAAAATGCATGATTTCTCACAACAACGCACAGTATTAGTCTTAACTGGCTATAGCAACTCGTGCCTATGCACATATAAATTTTTTCAATAGTGTTTTAAATAATTCAAAACTTTCTCTGGGGTGCTACATTATTCCCCGCTTAGGATCATTCGCCCTCAAACACATAATGTAATTCATCTCTTCCTTTGTAAATCTCAATCCCCCAAACTTTACTAACTCGCAAATCTTTTCAAAAATTTCGGCAGAGTCTCCCCAGTAATTGGGCCTATCCACCTGCCAGAGTAACACCCAAATAACTCCTAACAACATATCCACAACCCAACAAAATACCACAGGGTATATATCAATAACATTAATCGCAACATTACCTTATCATAATTATATCAGAACATGAAGCACATCATATGTATGCTCATCACCACATCTCTAGTCTTAAAAGTTGTTCATAATTAATTCAAGCATCATCAATTAATCTCATATTAACAATCACCTCATTTCGAATTTTCACAATACTGACAACAGAACGTGAGGCATGAAGACCTCATGATTACTTAATCGGATTAATGAGTCACATTTAACGCCACCTTGGCACTCACCTCATAGGCTAAAACTCAATATTTACAGCATGAAAATGGCTGAATATGAACAAAAAATATACAAGCATTATCAAATAAGCCTAACATACATGACTCCCTACTAATATTATTGCACAAATTAAATTTCACAAGGGAGAATTTTAAACTCATAAACATTTCACCACAAGGACCTTGTCCTTATATAACTTCCATCGCGGCTTGCAGCCCAGTTTAAACAGTTCACATCATGTAAAAAGGCAAGGATCTCGTCCTCAAATCCGAGTCACAATTATTGGTAGGGCGTATAATTCATAAAAATTGGAATCAATTAATCCGAAACACATTAAACCCACTATAATGAATAATAAAAATTATATTTGGACTTATAGCCCTCAATGGTGTACAGAAATAAAATAATAGACACAGGCTCACATCTTTAAATCTCCCAACAGGAATACACATATAAGTGGGTCGCAAATTTACGAAGCTCACCC
This sequence comes from Nicotiana tomentosiformis, assembly GCF_000390325.3. Lineage (NCBI taxonomy): Eukaryota > Viridiplantae > Streptophyta > Magnoliopsida > Solanales > Solanaceae > Nicotiana > Nicotiana tomentosiformis. The sequence continues at coordinate 16,650,293 of NC_090818.1, forward strand.
ATGAGTGGAGCATAATAGGAGGATTCATCTCAATATTTAGAACCGAATCAAATTAAGGAAAATATCCTTTTATAATAAAAATCAGGATCGTACCTGTAACGACACCATCTGGTATATTAGCCTTAGCCAAATCATAGTGATTAAATCAACGGGTCGGGCCTCCACCTCTTAGGCGCCCACTACCCGCATGTCCTCCACCTCTAGCTGACTGTGCACGTGGAGTATCAACTAGAATAAAGCTTGTAGCTGGAGTGTTCTGATGAAATCCACCCCTCCTAAGTCTGGGACAATCTCTCATGATATGCCTAGTATCACCACACTCATAACAACCCCTCCAAGGTCGCGGCTTCTAGTACTGAGTCTGTGCTGTATAACTGGAATAACCACTGTAAGAATCTCGTGCCGATGGTGCACTATAAACTGGAGCACTCCGAGTAATCTGGTGTGCGGACTGAGCTGACCGGCTACTCGAGCCTCCGCTATAATGGGTTCTAGCTAAAGAGTAAAATCCACTGAACCCTCCATATCTTCGAAACCTTTTGGCCTCCTAAGACTCCCTTTCCTCGCCTAAAACACCCTCAATCTTCCTTGCAATCTCCACTACTTGTTGAAATGGAGCATCAGTTTGCAACTCTCGAGCCATGCATATTTTAATATCATAATCAAGCCCCTCAATGAATCTTCGGACCCGTTCTTTGATTGTAGGAACTAATACAGGTGCATGATGGGCTAACTCACTGAACCTGATAGCATATTCTGACACTGTCATAGTGACCTGACACAACCTTTCAAACTCTGTGCGCCACGCATCTCTGAGAGTCTGGGGAACAAACTTTTTCAAGAACATTTCTGAAAATTGAGCCCAGGTTGGTGGTGTGACATCGGCTGGTCTACCTTCTTCATAGATTTGCCACCACCGATACGCCACGCCTAACAGTTGAAATGTAGTAAAGGCAACTCCGCTCACTTCCACAATACCCATGGTTCGGAGAATACAGTGATAATTTTTCAGAAATTCTTGGGCATCATCTGTGGCTGTGCCACTGAAAGTAGGTGGACTATACCTCTTAAACCTTTCAAGTCTCTTTTGTTCTTCTTCTGATGCCTCGGTCCTGACCTCAGGCAGAACTGGAATAACAAGTTGTACCGGTACTAAACCCGGAACCTGACCAATGTGCACCTGCTGCTCTAGAGTTGTGGTAGGAGTTTGAGCTACTCCCCCAATCTGCGGAATATTTGGTGCAGTAGAGATCAATCCCGCCTGAGTTAATGTACCAAACATACTCAGGAACTATGCCAAAGTCTCCTGAAATCCGGGGGTAACAACATGTGCTTCTGGTACCTGTCGCCCAACTGGAGCTACTAGTGGCTCATCAACTGTTGTTCTGACAGGTGCTCTAGTCACAGCACTTGCCCTTCCTCGACCTCTACCTTGGCCTTTACCTCGGCCTCGACCTCTTGCAGCCCTAGCAGTATGTGCGGATGCCTGCTCAACTAACGCAGTAGCACACGTCCTCACCATCTGTGAGCGAATGGAGATACAAAGGTTCAATTTCCAAATTCAACAAATTTCGCACGACAGGAATGAAAGAAATGGAAATTTCCTAATAGTTCTGTAGCCTCTCGAAGATAAGTACAGACGTCTCCGTACCGATCCGCAAGACTCTACTAGACTCGTTCGTGACTAGTACAATCTATGAACCTAGAGCTCTGCTACCAACTTGTCATGACCCAAGACTGTTAGTACTGAGTCACGAACTCTAACTGAATACATGGAATGATCACGAGGACCGAATATACAATACTGTTTGATTACAAATTAACAGTACAATGAAATGAAAAGACTCCAAGGGACTGTGACGGCCAAGCAGCTCTACCTTGAATCCTTATGATCGCGCTTTAACTCTGCTCAAGTCCGATATCTTCAATACCTGGCTCTGCACAAAAATGTGCGGAAGTGTAGAGTGATCACACCACAGCGGTGCCCAGTAATTATCAAGACTAACCTCAATGGAGTAGAGACGAGGTACAGTCAAGACACTCACTAGTCTAATGACCTGTGCAATATGATATGCAAAATAATAGGAAACAAATAATAATAAATGCAGGATAAAACAACCAGTGATATGCACTTCAACCAGTAATTAAATCAAGCCCTTCAAATAAATGTCTTTCACATAGTTCTTCCAGATAACTTTATTTGAAATATAATTTTCTCAAATAATTATTTTTCAGATATAATTCTTTCAATAAATCTTTTCAAATACAATTTCCTCAAATAAATATCTTTCAAAATATAATTCTTTAATATAATACTTTCTAAGTAAAAATCCTTCCAAATAAATATTTTGAATATAATTCTTTCAATTAAAAAGTCACCATGTGACACCTCATTTCAAAATCATCAAAATACGGGTCTCAGCCCATTTTCATATTTCCACGACACCTCGTGCCTATAATTAAATCATCATATTTGCCCGACACCTCGTGCCCTCATTTCATATCACAACTGCACGGATAATTCACGTGCCTAATATCATTATCATTTTATCACAGCACCTCGTGCCCACATTTTATATCACAACTGTATGGACAATTCACGTGCCAATATCCCCATTTTATATCAAAATTCACGGCACCTCGTACCCACATTTCATTTTATAAACTACCTGGCAATAGCCACAGGCTCCCAATTTTAACATAAATCAGATTATTATCAATTTACTAACAACAAGACAAGTTGCACAAGGTATAAAAAAATAAACACAAGAAAAATTACAATATCACATGAAAATTGTCAACACCACTACCCCACATCATCACATATCGTCCCTGACAATAGCCACCCTTATCGCTCTTATTGCCACCCTTATCGCTCCTATAGCCACCACTATCGCTCCGCCCAGACAATATCAATAGCCACCCTTATCGCTCCTATTGCCACCCTTATCGCTCCTTTAGCCACCCTTATCGCTCCGCCCCGACAATATCAATAGCCAACAAACACAATAGTGAAATGCCACCCTTATAACCACATAATATCAATGGTGAAATGCCACCCTTATCTCCCCAAAATAACAACTCACACAACACAGCATTTTACATGGGAAATTATCACAACAACATAACAAAAATTAATTCATATCATAATTTGCCCAATGGCCACAACCAAATTTCAAATCTACAACCAAGTCAACTAATTTCACAGCAATAGCCAAATGCACCACACAATGTGTACAACACCCATAAACAATCAATAGAGATAGAAATTACTCAACATAAAGCAAAGTCTTCATAAAAGATCAAATTTTCAATAATTATATAAACACCACTTTTTAAGCTCGTTTAATTAATTATTTACAGAGGGAAAAATCCAAAATAAAATTAATTCCAATAATTATCAAACTAGCAAATTCACAAAATTTCATAAATAATCAAATAACAATCACATCACATTGTCATATAACAACAGAGTCAACAACAAGGGTTTAGGCACGACAAGTAGATGAGTAAATACATGCCAACAATTATCCAATTTACTCCACAATATGCTCAAGACTTTTAACTCAATAAAATTTACACATATAAACCAAGTACGTACTCGTCACCTCGCGTACATGGTTTTCAATTACCCAAGTTGCACATAAGACTCAATGCCTAAGGGAAATTTCCCCCACTCGAGGTTAAGCAAGACACTTACCTCTTTTAAGTTATGCCGATGTTCCAAAATTGCCTTCTTGCTTGAATTGGCCTCCTGATAGCTCAAATCTATCCAAATTAATTGTATAACTTCATTAAAACTCATCGAAAATAATTCCGGATAATAATACGTTGACTTAAAACTTTATTCCAAAAAGTCAACAAAAGTCAACGCGGGACCCGCCTCTCGGAACCCGACATAATATTCATGAAATCCGAACACCCATTCCGATACGAGTTCAACCATACCAATTTTATCGAATTCCAATAAAAACTTGACTTCCAAATCTTAAATTTTCATTTTTGGAAGATTTTACAAAAATCTTGATTTTTCCTCCATTAAATCTGAATTAAACGATGGATTCAAAGACATAATCATGAAAATTAATCAAAACTGGATAAGAATCAGTTACCCCAAACACACACGCAAGAATCTCTCCAAAAATCGCCTTCTACCGAGCTCCAACTTTGATTTTGAGTTATGAACTCAAATCCCCGTTTTTTGGGACTTTTAATTCTGCCCAGATAGGCCTTCTTCGCGTTCGCGACCATTGCCTCGCGTTCGCGAAGGCCAAAACCCAACTGCCTCAAATCCTTCATCGCGTTCGCGACCTCCTCATCGCGTTCGCGAACGCCAATTTTTTCTGCCCCATCATTTCCTCTTCGCATTCGCGAACCCCTCGTCGCGTTCACGATGACCAGCTGACCAACTCCTTCACGTTCGCGTTCGTGTTCCACGCTTCGTGTTCGCGAAGGCCAAACGACCCCAGGCCCCAATCTTCCTTTCTTCTTCGCGTTCGCGTTGCCTAGGCCGCGTTCTCGAACGCTTGCCCTGCTCCTTCTTTGCGTTCGCGTTCACAGCTTCGCATTCGTGAAGGACAAATCATCAGCCCCTCAAATTCCTCTTCGCGTTCGCCGGACTCCCTTCGCGTTCGCGAAGAAGGAAACCAGACTTCAGCAACAGCAGTCAAAACAGCTCTAATTTGGTCCGAAACCACACCGAAACACACCCGAGCCCCTCGAGACCCCGTTCAATCATACCAACCAGTCCCATAACATATCATGGACTCGCTCGAGGTTTCAAATCACATCAAATTACGCCGAAAATACAAATCGCACCACAAATCGAACTTATGAACTTCTAAAACTCGTGCCGAAATCTATCAGACCAACCCGGAATGGCGTCAAATTTTGCAGGCATGTCCCAAATAACATAACGGAGCTATTCCAACTCTCGTAATCACATTCCAACCCCTATATAAAAAAGTCCACTTCCGGTCCAATTCTCCAAAAATTCGACTTTCACCATATCAAGCCTAAATTGGCTACAGATGTCAGATTCACACTCCGGACACACTCCTAAGTCCAAAATCACCCAAAGAAGCTACCGGAACCATCGGAACTCCATTCCGGAGTTGCCTGCACACAGTTCCGACTACGGTCAAAATCCTAAGACTTATGCTTCCGTCTTAGGGACTAAGTGTCCCAAATCACTTCGAATCATCCGTAAATCAAACTCGACCACACACGCGGGTCATAATACATATTGTGAGGCTGATCGAAACCTTAAGTCACTGAACGGGGTGCAAATTCTTAAAACGATAAATCGGGTCTCATTAAAGGTAAAATTAAACCTACTAAATTAAAAAAATTATCATTCTTTTTTAAACAGATTAAAGAAATATATTGTCAGAGGAAGCAATATGTACGTAAGCTCGAATTTCTGGACGTAATCTAGCATAAAAGATATCTTTTAAGAAAAGAAAAACTCATATATATACCAACATATGAAACTAATTGATCAAATCATTCCTTTTCATTAAAAAAGAGTATCGCAAGAATAGTGTAGGACGTGATCTTTTCCTATTATTGTAAATGTAAATATATGGTAAAACGTAAACCATTCATTTTCCAATTCAGGCTTTCTTTTTCAATACTCCTATTATTGTTCTTTAGCGAAAAGTTTCCTTTGTAGATAAGATTTCCTTTGGGGTGGGCTGGGGTGATGCAGTGCGCGGGGTAGTGGGTAGGGGTGTTAATGGTTCGGTTCGGCCGGTTATTTTATAAAATTTGTATCATACCAATATTTCGATTATTCTATAATGTATATCTAAAATTAGACTTTTGGAAATTGTCCCAATCATGTCGGTTTCTCTTCGGTATCGGTACGGTTAATTTTCGGTATTTTTTTTAAATGTCATATAAAAGCTACTAGTAAAAGTAGAATGCAATAACATACGTACTTTTATAGGGCTTAGCAAATCTCTCTAGACATTTTTATTATTTAAATGGTTATGCATTAAGAAAACATGAAAACATCGTAAAAGAAACTAAGCATAGACACCGAAAATGTAAATCACACGAGTAGAAAGATATTAACCAAGTTGGGGCCAAAGAATAAAATCTATTGAAGATTAAATATTTAAAAAGATGAATCCAAATGAAAGGAAAGGTGTAAGGACCCGGCCGGTCGTTTCGAGAGTTATAGCCCCGTTTTCCCCATTTCTGCTCTCTTTTATGCTTTTTAGCTATTTATGTTATACCGGGTTAGTTGGTTCGGGTCCGGAGTGGTTTCGGAATAAATTGAGACACTTAGTCTCTTAAATAGAAGCTTAAGTTGAAAAAGTCAACCGGATGTTGACTTATGTGTAAACGATTTCGGATTGGAATTTTTATAGTTCCGTTAGCTCCGTTATGTGATTTTGGAGCACGTCCGGAATGCGATTTGGAGGTCCGTAGTAGAATAAGGCTTGAATTGGCGAAAGTTAGAAATTTGACGATTTTGGTAGGCAGAGAAAAATTTGATATCGGGGTCGGAATGGATTTTCGAAAGCTAGAGTAAGTTCATGGTCTCATTTGTGACGTGTGTGTAAAATTTGAGGTTATTCGAACGTGGTTTGGTAGGTTTCGGCGTTGTTTGTGGAATTTGGAAGTTTAGAAACTCTTAGGCTTGAATCCGAGGGTAATTTGGTATTTTGATATTGTTTTGAGTGATTTGAAGGCTCGACTAAGTTTGTATATTGATATATCACTTTTTGGTATGGTTGGTTGAGGTCCCGAGGGGCTCGGGGTGATTCCGGGTGATTAATGTATTGTTTGAAGTTGGAAAAATACAGCTGACGCTGCTGCTAATGGTATTTCCGCACCTGCGGAGGGAGAGCCGCAGGTGCGAGGGTGCAGAAGCGCTTGGAGAAGTCGCAAGTACGGGAAAGGATAAGGTGGGCTGGAAGCGCAAGTGCGAGAAAGCTATCGCATCTGTGAGCCCGCAGGTGCGAGACCAGGGGCGCAGATGCGGAAGGAAAGAAAAAGACTGGCTTCGTAGATAAGGAGAATTATGCGCAGGTGCGAAAGGTTGGTCGCAGATGCGGAACCTGGGATCTTTAGTGAGTTCCGCACCTGCGATGGAAATTCCGCAGGTGCGGCATCGCAGAAGCTGAAAAAAGGGCCGCAGGTGCGATATTGCTGGGCAGAAAAGCTCTAGCTCGAGGTTTTTGTCTTTCATTTTCAATTTTGGACTTGAGAAGCTCGAGAGAGAGGCGACTTTTTGAAGGTTTTCAAGGAGCAATATTGGGGTAAGTGATTCTAACCCATAATAGTATAAATTTCGTGAATCTATGGCTTTGTTCATCATTTAATTAGTAGGATTTTGAAGTGAAATAAGGGGTTAGGGCTTTGAATTTTGGAGAGTGTAATTTGAGGATTTGAAGGACCAAATAATGTCGGATTTTGATGAATTTCGTATGGTTAGACTTGTAAGTGAACGGGCTTTCGGGTTTTGTGACTTATGTTAGATTTTGAGACGTGGGCACGGGGCCGGGTTTGAGTCGATTTCAGATTTTTGCTATAATTTGGTATTTTTCTTGTGGAATCGATTCCTTTAGCCCATATTGATCGTATTGTATTACTTGTGGCTAGATTCAGGACGTTCGGAGGCCGAATTAAGAGGCAAAGGCATTCTAGAGTAGGACTTTGCTTGATTTGAGGTAAGTAACACTTTCAAACTTGGTTCTGAGGGTTCGAAACCCCAAATTATATGCTATGTGATTAGTATTGAGGTGACACACATGCCAAGTGATGGGCGTGCGGACGTGCACCGTGAGAATTGTGACCTGGGTGATTCCATGGCACCGTTTAGTGACTCTATCCTGTTGACATCCACGTTTTCATCACGTGATAAAGTAGTTGAGCTGTAAATCATGCTAGATATCATGTTTAAGCTTTGTGCCGGTATTGTTTGGACACTTAGCGGTCGTTTCTTGCTGTCATCTCACTAGTTTCATTATTATTCCATACTCAGTCATGATCATACATTTTTATATCATACCTCGGTCTCATTTATTTATTGATTCATCATATTATTGTTCTGGGTGGTTTTCATGACATTGTGGGCCCGTGGTGAGACTGGAGAGGTTGATGACTGAGTGAGGCCGAGTGCTTGGTTATGAGTGACAGTTATGGGATCGGGCTATACGCCGCAGTGGTTATATTGATGATTATGATAGTGCTTGGGCTGTAGGAGCCCCTCCGGAGTCTGTAACACACCCCAGTGAGCGTGGTTGATATTACTGAGGAATGTATCTTCCCTGGTCATGGATCTTGTCCGAAGTACTTGACACCTGGAGATGGATCTTCTCCACAGGGCTGGATTGGCCTTGCTCGGTACTGGGTGACTTATAGTCAGCTATATATTCTGGGATGGATCTTCCCTGGGCTGTGTGGGCCATATACAGTACCGAGTGGTTGAGCATTCGAGAGTGTGAGCACATGAGGCTGACAGCATGGTGAATCACATACAGCATGTGCATTGGCATGTAGAGATAGCAGAGTTATAGTCTTTACACTGTTCGGATCGGCTTCACTTTACTGTTTGAGTTGCCTATTTAATTTGAAAGCATGTCTACATTTCTGTTCAGTTATCTCTATTTTATCTGTACCGGTTAGTTCGTCACTACCTTTCTGTCCAAAGTTTGGACTTGTTATTTACTGAGTTACTGTACTTACGTTACTCCCTGCACCTCGTGTATAGATCCAGGCGATACTGGTCGTAGCGGCGGTTGCTGATTGAGGATCCTAGAGTTTTAGAGACTATCAAGGTACCTACACAACGTTCGCGGGCCTTGACACTCCTTCTTTATCTTTGTCGTACTTTCAGTTTATATCTCTAGACACTGTAGTAAAATGTATTTCTGATCTAGATGCTCATGTACTCAGTGACACCCTAGTTTTGGGCTGGATTGTATCACTTTGGGATTTTCATATGTTTTAAACAGTTTTTCTTTAATGTTAAATTCTTCCGTTAACATTTTCAAACTTATTGTTGTTGGTGTTGGGTTGTTGAGTCGAGGCTGGCCTAGTTCCACAATAGGCGCCATCACGACGGTTGATTTTGGGTCGTGATAAGTTGGTATCAGATCATAGGTTACATAGGTCTCACGAGTCATGAGCGGGTTTAGTAGAGTCTTGCGGATCAGTATGGAGACGTCTGTACTTATCTTCGAGAGGCTACATAAACCTTAGGAAAACTCCACATTCTTGAACTCTCGTCGTGCGAATCTGTTGATTCTAGTAACCAAACGTCTGTTGTTTCATTCTCTCACAGATGGTGAGGACTCGTACTACCGGGTAGGATGGACAGCCACTAGTACCACCAGCCAGGGCCGCGAGAGGCCGAGGGCAAGGTCGAAGCCGTGGTAGGGGCAGAGGTGCAGCCCGCACAACAGCTGGGGAAGTACCTGCAGATCCACTAGTTGCCCCAGATAAGGACTAGATTCCAGTTGTTGATGCACCAGCTCAGGCACCACCTATGCCTATTGTGATTCCAGGCCTTCAGGAGGCCTTAGCTCAGATTCTGACCGCGTGTACCAGTCTTGCTCAGGCGGTCTCTATTCCGGCCGCAACAGCCACTTTTCAGGCCGGGGGAGGTGCTCAAACTCCCGCTGCCCGCACACCAGAGCAGGTGGTACAGGGATTCCAGACACCACAGGTACCACTAGCCCAGCCGGTTGCAGCTGCCCAGGATTATGTGGTTCCTACTATGCATGAGGATGATCAGCGTAGATTGGAGAGGTTTGGGAGACTCTAGCCTCCACCTTTCAGTGGCACAGAGAGAGCAGATGCCCAGGACTTCTTGGACAAGTGTCAGAGGATACTCCGTACAGCTGGTATTATGGAGACTTGTGGGGTCTCATTCACTACCTTTCAGATTTCTGGGGCTGCACTCAGATGGTGGGAGACTTACGAGAGGCGTAGGCCTGTTGGCGCAACACCCCTTACTTGGCAGCAGTTCTCCGTGGTCTTTTTGGAGAAGTTCGTGCCTCAGTCCCGCAGAGAGGAGCTGCGCAGGCAGTTCGAGCAGCTTTGTCAGGGTGGTATGTCTGTGACGCAGTATGAGATGTGATTCTCGGAGTTAGCCCGTCATGCTATCTGGTTGGTTCCCACAAACAGGGAGAGGATCATGAGATTTGTAGATGGTCTCACTTATCACCTGCGATTGCTTATGACCAGAGAGAGAGTGTCTGGTGCTACTTTTAGGGGCCAGTTAGAGCACGATAGAGGTCATCCTTTCAGGCATGCTCAAACGGCTCGCCCAGTGCACCAGGGTGCATCATCCGGTCATGGCCCTCATGGTTATCAGCAGGGCCAGACATCATTCGGTGCGCTACCAGCTCAGAGTTCGTCTCATGTACCATCGGCTCAGGGTTCACCTGTATCAGGACCTTCTAGCGGTTATACCTGTGCTCGGGGTTGCCTTCATTCCCCACCGTCATTTGCAGAGAGAGGTTGCTTTGAGTGCGGAGAGTTGGGTCATATCAAGAGGCATTGTCCCCATCTTTCGGGAGGTTCATCTCAGCAGAGGAGTTAGCCTTTGACTTCGGCAACAGTTACTTCACCACTCACATAACCAGATCGGGGTGGGGCTCAGCCAGCTAGGGGTCGCCCTAGAGGGGGAGGCCGATCAAGTGGCAGTCAGGCCCGCTTCTACGCACTCCCTGCCAGGCCAGATGCCATTGCGTCGGATACTGTGATTACATGTATTGTCTTAGTTTTCCATAGAGGTGCCTCTATATTATTTGACCTTGGTCCCACTTATTCATGTGTGTCCTCGTATTTCGCTCGTTATCTAAATATGCCCCGTGAGTCTCTAGTTCACCTGTTCATGTGTCTACGTCGGCGGGCGATACTGTCATTGAGGACCGTGTGTATCGGTCATGTGTGGTGACTATTGGGAGTCTGGAGACTAGAGTAGATCTCCTATTGCTTAGTATGGTCAATTTAGATGTTATCTTGGGTATGGTGAGTTATCAGAGGTTTTGTTATATAGCTTTGAGCCAAGTGGGGGAGACTGCTATCTATGATTTGATTGCACGATTTTGTACGACATTAGTTTTTGGGCTGAGGCATACTTGTTGATTGGTCATGACTTGCAGAGGTTGATATCGGGGATGACTTGAGTAAGAAGATTTCTTGAATGCGGGTTATATTGCACTTTATGAAAAAAAAATCATGGAATGATTAAATTGTTATATTGAAGGATATAGTACGCACGGAGTGTGAATTTGATCGGTGGTGTTAAGGCAGGGTTACCCCTTTGAGCGTTGCTGTGCTAATGAGGTGCCGAGATTTACGGTAATTTTGTATGATTATGGATTCTATATTTTAGTATAAGAAAGGTAAGAAGAATAATTTTAAAGTTCACATAAGGTATTTTCAGAGTGAGCATTATAGTTGCGGTATTTATGGAGGTACATGAGGAGAGTACAAATATGGTGGTGTGGTGTTATGTTAGGGTGTCTTTTAGAGAGCTTTGGGTAAGGATCGTGGAGTTCTGACAAGGAGAAGTATCAAATTGAGGTTAATTCAGAAGAAACTCGAAGTAAATAGGACAACTGGATAGTAGGCTAGATCATTATGGTGATGGCATGATAGATGTGGTGTGTTGTGCAGGATTAAGATTTACATGTACAAGGCGGCGGTGCATTCTTGAAGGGAAGTTCATGAATTCTGGACAGAATGGTTAGTGTTGTATACTTAGATGAAGGTTATAGTTGCTCGGTAATTCCTGAGAGGGGTGCGCGGTTGAAAGGGGCATTGTGTTTTGATTTACGAATGTTCATTGGTATTACGATACTCTTATGGTTGATCGACTGCTGATATTAACTTTTGCTATGTGGAACGGAAGAATTTTAGGAGTATTCTTCGTGGATGATCATGTATGAGAGATATGTTAGACATTTTGGCGGTGGAGTTGGGATCAGATATGGGATTCATGTGTTATATAGATTTGGAGACTGGAGTTCTCAAGAGCAGGTTGTTTCCAGGGTTGTGGACTGTAAAGTCATGGCCGAAGCTAGCTAGACGATAGTGTGTGTTATGATTCAGTCATTGCGGGCTTTCAGAGAGTTATTTATCCATGTGGGGGTGCCTGGAGTTGATTTGGGGGCCCATTGGTAGGCCCAATTAGGATGTGTATTCTACACCGAGTCGGACTTGTTGGCTCCACACTGCTATTGTCGAGGGATGTGTCATTCGATTACTGTTGAGCTTATTTGTGTTTTGATATGTTCGGTGAGTTACTCTTCTATGCTATGAGGGGTTGTGATTCGTTGGTTGTATGCACCCCTGGTGCAGTTCTATTCGCGAGATGGGTGTTTGGGTGATGCATGAGTGGCTGCGCATTGGTTATGTTCTTTCGAGTTTGTGTGGCATTGTGTCATTTGCTTCTCCATGGTTATGGTAATGCACTTCGAGTACTTGGTGCCAGATTGCGTGTGGTTATTGATTTTGAGCATGGTGGCTGAGGTATTTCATGTGGATCGGTGTTTGGATGGGGTCGCATATTGCGATAGAGTTATGTTAAGATATGATCCTTGTGTTATATTTGTGTGTTATGGTTCTACAGTGTGTGATGGGTTCTTAGCATTTCGTTGGGGTGGTACCCGTCGGGCTTACGGGACGATTCTCTTGTTTGAGTCATTTTCGTGATTGAGTACATTTGGAGGGTCTCTTTATTGGTGCACGGATTGCACGGGTTGTGGCTTTAGATAGTATTGGTATGGCATGTCAGTAGAGTAGCTGGTATTTGATAAGACGAAGTAGTCGGATCTAGGAGGGGTGCTATCAGATTTGATTGTGGCATATTTGGAAGGATAATATCGAAAGTCGGCTTAGGAATTTGCTATGGTTCTTGTCGAAGGGGAGGGATCTCCACGACTGGTAGATCTGGTGAATGGTTACAAGTCTCTGCGCGTTTCTTTCATCATCGGTGGTGTACAAAGGTTTTAGAATGGAGTCTTGTTTTTATGAGGTTTATTATCGGCATGGGGTTGTTTCGAGCAGCTACAGTGATTAGAAATCATTGCTTCAAGCATTTGAGCTATGTGGTATTTGATGTTTCGAGAATTTGAGTTATGGTTACGGCTTTTGGTACAGCTTCTTCAGACTTATATAGTGTGTAGGTTGCGGGATTCCGACCTTATAAGAAATATCGGATATTGGAAATTGGATTCTAAGTCTTGTGGGCTAGGTAGAATTAAGAAATTTTAGTATGTGGTATTATCAGACCTATATGGGATAAGGTGACGTGGGATCACCCCCGGGTACATGCGTGGTTAGATGAAATAGTAATTTGGTGGCTTAGAAACAACTCTTGGCATGTTCGAGGACGAACGCTTGTTTAAGAGGGGGAGGTGTAATGACTCGGACGGTCGTTTCAAGAGTTATAGCCCCGTTTTCCCCATTTCTACTTCCTTTTGTGCTTTTCAGCTATAATATATTATATCGGGTTAGTTGGTTCGGGTCCGGAGTGGTTTCAGAGTAAATTGAGACATTAGTCTCTTAAGCAGAAGCTTAAGTTGGAAAAGTCAACTGGATGTTGACTTATGTGTAAACGATCTCGGATTGGAATTTTTATGGCTCCGTTAGCTCCGTTAGGTGATTTTGGACATAGGAGCGCGTCCAGAATGTGATTTGAAGGTCCGTAGTAGAATTAGGCGTGAATTGGCAAAAATTGGAAATTTGGCAATTTTGGTCGGCAGTAGAAAATTTGATATCGTGGTCGGAATGGATTTTCGAAAGTTGGAGTAGGTTCGTAGAGTCATTTTTGACGTGTGTGTAAAATTTGAGATTATTCGGACGTGGTTTGGTAGGTTTCGGCATCGTTTGTGGAATTTGGAAGTTTAGAAGTTCTTAGGCTTGAATCCGAGGGTAATTTAGTGTTTTGATGTTGTTTTGAGTGATTCGAAGGCTCGACTAAGTTTGTATATTGATATATGACTTGTTGGTATGGTTGGTTGAGGTCCCGAGGGGCTCGGGGTGATTCCGGGTGGTTAACGGATTGTTTGAAGTTGGAAAAATGCAGTTGAAGCTGCTGCTACTGGTATTTCCGCACCTGCGGAGTGGGAGCCGCATGTGCGAGGGCGCGGAAGCGCTTGGAGAAGTCGCAGGTGCGGGAAAGGCGAAGGTGGGCTGGAAGCGCAGGTGCGAGAAAGCTATCGCATCTGCGAGCCCGCAGGTGCGATATCTGGGGCGCAGATGCGGAATGGAGAAAAAAGACTGGCTTCGCAGATGCGGAGAATTATGCGCAGGAGCGAAAGGTTGGCCGCAGATGCGGAACCTGGGATCTTGAGTGAGTTCCACACCTGCGATGGAAATTCCGCAGGTGCGGCGTCGCAGAAGCAGAAAAAGGGGCTGCAGGTGCGATATTGCTGGGCAGAAAAGCTCCAGCTCGAGGTTTGTCTTTCATTTTAAATTTTGGACCTGAGAAGCTCGGGAGAGAGGCTATTTTTCGAAGATTTTCAAGGAGTAACGTTGGGGTAAGTGATTCTAACCCAAAATGGTTTAAATTTCGTGAATCTATGGCTTTGTTCATCATTTAATTAGTAGGATTTTGAAGTGAAATAAGGGGTTAGGGCTTGGGATTTTGGAGAGTATAATTTGAAGATTTGGAGGACCAAATGATGTCGGATTTTGATGAATTTCATATGGTTAGACTTGTGAGTGAACGGGCTTTCGGGTTTTGTGACTTTTGTCGGATTTCGAGACGTGGGCACGGGGGCGGGTTTGAGTCGATTTTGAATTTTAGCTATAATTTGGTATTTTTCTTGTGGAATCGATTCCTTTAGCCCATATTGATCGTATTGTATTACTTATGGCTAGATTCGGGACATTTGGAGGCCGAATTGAGAGGCAAGGGCATTTTAGAGTAGAACTTTGCTTGATTTGAGGTAAGTAACGCTTTCAAACTTGGTTCTGAGGGTTCGAAACCCCAAATTATATGTTATGTGATTAGTATTGAGGTGACGCACATGCCAAGTGACGGGCGTGCAGGCGTGCACCGTGAGAATTGTGACCTGGGTGATTCCATGGCACCGTTTAGTGACTCTATTCTGTTGACATCCATGTTTTCATCACGTGATAAAGTAGTTGAGCTGTAAATCATGCTAGATATCATGTTTAAGCTTTGTGCCGGTATTGTTTGGACCCTTAGCGGTCGTTTCTTTCTGTCATCTCACTAGTTTCATTTACTATTCCATACTCAGTCATGATCATACATTTTTATATCATACCTCGGTCTCATTTATTTATTGATTCATCATATTATTGTTCCGGGTGGTTTTCATGACATTGTGGTCCCGTGGTGAGGCTAGAGAGGTTGATGACTGAGTGAGGCCGAGTGCCTGGTTATGAGTGACAGTTATAGGATCGGGCTACACGCCGCAGTGGTTATATTGATGATTATGATAGCGCTTGGGCTGTAGGAGTACCTCCGGAGTCTGTAACACACCCTAAGTGAGCGCGATTGATATTATTGAGGAATGGATCTTCCCTGGACATGGATCTTATCCGAAGTACTTGATACCTGGAGATGGATCTTCTCCACAGGACTGGATTGGCCTTCCTCAGTACTGGGTGACTTATAGTCAGTTATATGTTCTGGGATGGATCTTCCCTGGGCCGTATGGGCCATATACAGTACCGAGTGGTTGAGCATTCGAGAGTGTGAGCACATGAGGCTGACAACATGGTGCATCACATACAGCATGTGCATTGGCATGTAGAGATAGCAGAGTTATATTCTTTACACTGTTCAGATCTGCTTCACTTTACTATTTGAGTTGCCTATTTAATTTGAAAGCATGCCTACGTTTCTGTTCAGTTATCTCTATTTTATCTGTACCAGTTAGTTCGTCACTACCTTTCAGTCCAAAATTTGGCCTTGTTATTTACTGAGTTGCTATACTCACGTTACTCCCTGCACCTCGTGTGCAGATCCAGGCGATACCGGTCGTAGCGGCAGTTGTTGATTCAGGATCCTAGAGTTTTGGAGACTATCAAGGTAGTTTCCCGGCGTTCGCGGGCCTTGACTCCCCTTCTTTATCTTTGTCGTACTTTCAATTTATATCTCTAGACACTGTAGTAGACTGTATTTCTGATCTAGACGCTCATGTACTCAGTGACACCCTGGTTTTGGGCTGGATTGTATCAGTTTGGGATTTTTATATGTTTTAAACAGTTTTTCTTTAATGTTAAATACTTCCGTTAACGTTTTCAAGCTTATTGTTGTTGGTGTTGGGTTGTTGAGTCGAGACTGGCCTAGTTCCACGATAGGCGCCAGCACGACGGTTAATTTTGGGTCGTGACAAAAGGAAACATATTCAATACATTATAATTTGCTACTCATAAATGCTAGAATACCTTGTGTCTTGCTAGTGAATATTATTCCTATTTAGCTAGCTCGAAATCTTGCCCTTTACACATGTGCATATGCCTTTCTAATTTCTAAGGACTTTGTGAGAATATCTTAGGAAAGTAGTTAGTTGATTCAAAGACTTAATTATTGTTCTCAATGTTAAGGAAAATATTTTTTGTTGATTCAAATTTTTAATATTAGCTAATTTTAAAATTTTCATTTTTAATGGTAACTATAATAATGTTTAATTATAACTATATTTTCATCCAATATAATTATTATGTTTTACGATTTTCTTTATATACAATTTATTTTTGAAAGGTATAATAATCTATCAACATTTAATTATAATACATTCTAAAACTTAATTATTTCTTTACTCAATTTATTAGAGTGTAAAAATTTAAATCAATCGAATATGTTCAACTGAAATGTCAAAATCGAGACTACATCGAGTGATAACGTAACCAAATACATACATTTGAAAACTTTAATTGGAGTGGGATTAGTAATCCTACATATTAGGATTTCCTATATAGTTTAAATAAAGGAAGATTTAACAATTAAAAAAAATTTAAGTTGACTTCTAATTCCTAAATATTAAAAAAATAATTAACTTACAATTTTGATCAATGTAAAATCTATTTTTAATAATTTAAAAAGGCGAATGATATTTCACTACAAAAGTTTTTGCTTTTAATATAACAGTAATAAATAATTAAGTTTTCGGGACAAGTGTAGATAGCTACTTATGTATTTTTCCTAAGTTTCTTGATATGGATAACAGGATAAGGATACATTGATATACTATGCTCGATTATTTTAATTGTGTTAATTTGAATAGTGTGCTCGATTATTTTATGTGCCTTAATTTGAATGGATATTAAGATAGTAAGATAGATTTTTGAATCTGTGTGTTTAAAATAAAAATGTGTATAATGCGCTAAAATTATTCTTTAAATTTGTGGTCTTTAATATTCATGTCATTCTTATGAGAGAATATCATTAAGTGTAAAATGAGAATTTTGGAACTAAAAATGAAGTTAAAACACATAAATTAAAACATAAGGAGTACAAATATTTTACTTTAGACGATCAAGCAACTGGTCCTTAAATCGTCTCCAAAAATAACTTTAGGGACATCGTCTCTATAGTGCTCATTGATCCCATTACGGGATGAAAATTTGAAAACGAAAAACATAAAGAAAATGAAGGGAAAAAAAAAAGAAAACTAAAATTTCAACTATGTAGTGCTTATATAAAATTTCAACGCTGAACACAGACGATCAGTGGCGGAGGTAGAATTTTTACTAAGGGGTTCAAAAAAGTAAAAGTTAAAAAATTAAAAGAGAATGTGACCAGAAGGCATTGAACTAGTGACTCCCTAATACCATTGAGTTATGCTTTCAATTAGGATGTGTTTAATGGTTTCAAAGTATAATATATAGAGGCACAAGACGGATTTTGTTTATATATCGGTGTAATTTTTCGATGAAGGGGTTTCGGGTGAACCCCCTTCCGCCCCCCTAAATCTGCCCCTGCAGACAGTGATTAAGATAATTAATTTACTGAAAAAATAATTAATTTTTGAGATGAAATAATCCAACTTAGTCAATGCTTAAGAAAAAAATTGAAAGTCGATAATTTATAGTACTTTGTATTTCATGGTTGTTTGAGCATATCATGTAATTGAAGATTTGAGCTTGAAACTTGGGATTTAATAAATAAAGTTAAAAATACGATTATATATATTACCAGTGCAAATAATTAAGAGCTGAGTTTTGTTTTTTGAAGAATTAATCTAAATAGCCATGTTACTTAATCGCTTAAATTAAAAGTAACCGACGAACGTATAAAATATATATAATTCATGAATAATATATATATAATCGTATATAATTAATATATATATTGATTGAAAAAGTTAATAATAAATTCGGTCAAATATTTGTGTAAATATTTTTTTCTGAGGGACCCATTAAAACTGTGAATAGCAAGGAAATTTTACAACCCCTATCTTTTCTAGGAGAGGACAAGGAGGATATCTGCTTATCCTAAAATATGTAGCCTCCTTTTCTTCAAAGTTTTTACTGAAGAAGTCATTTTCAAGGCCTAAACCATGTGCCAACATCTCAAATATAATCATTCCTTACTTGTCCATTTCTTTCACGTTCTCTATCATTGCATTGATGTAGTGCTATGCATAATTTGGTAAATATCGAATTATCGTATCGAAATCGAAAATTTTGGTATTTGGTATTCGATATTTTAGTATTCGATGTGGTATTTAATTTATGTTTAAAAAATAATAGTATTAGGTATGGTATTTGATATTTTAAAATAAAATACCGATAACGTACCGAAATATATATTATATTACACAATACACATTTTATTAATTATAACATAAGTATAAGAAATATAAATTTTTACTTTCCTTTATTCTCTAAGTTCATCAATTAAGAATATTACCGTCTATGCCTCTATGCACTAGTTAGTATTCAAAGCGAATAAACCGAAGTTACGGAACCGAATAAACCGAAACCGAAACTGAAAGGAGAAAAATCGAACCATACCGTACCGACCAACGAACACCCCTACATTGTTGTGTTATCATAGTCAAAATCAACATTTTTGGCATAATAATATATAGTGCATCCATGCATATATAAATCTTGATTGTTTAGCCAATTAGCTCGATCAAGAGCAGCAAATACAATAACAACATATCCAGTGTAATTCTATAAATAGCGAGCAGCACATAAGTAAATAAAATTGTACTCTATCTAACGATTTAAACTTATATGAAGTATAGTCACACAACTTAACAGTTAACATAATAGTATTTATTAGAGCAGGCCTCGATTATGGATTAAAATCTCACTACCACCCTTCATCAAGATAGAATTTTAAAGTGTTTGGCCTATCAAAATGAACGAGACTCGTGCATGGAGAAGCTTGTTGAAGATAATAAAATAATAAAATCAATAATAAGTATTTTCTCAAGCATATTATACATTTAAAAAGGGAATCAATATAACATGCAATCAATTATTTCCTAGAAAATCTCCTTTTCCTTCGCAGCCTTTTCAAGCTATAGGCCCAACAGAACTGAGTTGTCCTAGAACGGAAAAAAAATCACCAATAGCCACTTTTCACCCCATATAATTTGAAAATTAGTTATTATTTTAGATTTTCAAATTATACAATTGAAATTTCAAGATATTATTTATCCGTAAAACGGTATATTTGAATTTATATATGGTTACTAGACAAATGAATTAATTTGATCATGAAATAATAGATGAATTAGATAAAAGTATAATACTTAGCCTTGAGATGGAGACGAAATAGCAGAAATAGAAGTTCTGGGAGCAAGGCTTCCGGGCACAACATCAATGATATCAAAAAATAAGAAAATAAAATTATATTAAGCTTTGAATAGAGTGTAGCATATGTTTTCAAGAAATTTCGCGTCCTTTACAGTGATATAGAGCTCACTATTTATAGTTGCACCTAGGGAACAAGGTCCTAGGATCAAGTCCTTCTTTCATGTCAATTATAAGGGCCACTGAAGAATGTGTAACGCCGGGCAGTGAATTCCATATTTTTTGTAACGGACAATGTACTTAATGTTGTAGAATATTCTTCATTAAATGCTACCATGTGGCAGGCATTTATTTCATCTTTATGAGTATCATTCTCTCCGGTAATAGACGGGATCGTTGCCTTTGGTTTCAGCTATCATCTGTCTTCGGCTCCATGTGTCGCTTCCTCATGCGATCATTTAATATAACATATTTTACCCTATACAGATAGTTCCCCTGCTTTTCGGTGGCATAACTTTGTGTCACCGGAAAGTTGGTAGAAATATTCTTTTTGGCGGGAAATTTACTAACCCCCTCTAAAAAGTTTCTGACAGTTGATTAGACGCACGTCTCTCCGCATTTAATGCCCCGAACACGCATCATCTCATGATTTAGCATCACTTTTGCCGGTTATCGAGGTAATTATTGCCACGAGTTTAGCTGCATATACCTTTACTTATATGCATCAACCTCCTTCATTTACACTTAATAATACTCAAATATTTCTTAGACTTTCTTTACTCAACTCATACTTCGACTTTAATATTTCTTTAGTTTCCTTCTTTGAGAGAAAAACCCTCCTTCTGATAAAAAATGACCTTTTCTTCAAGAAACCGTAGTTCTTCAAAAAAATTAAAGGTAAAACTGATGATGCTTCTCCCCCCTACGGTGAGTACCATCATTCCAAAGAATATGATTACCACCAAAGATTTTGAAGACAAATACCTTTCTGCTCACCCTCATACGTGAGTTGTTAGCGTATACCCTTCTTCTATCCTCCCTTCCAGTATCCCTGCTGTGAAGGAAGACTGCCACTAGCAAGATTTGGATATTATCGCTCCCGACCTGGCGGAGCGGATAACTTTATCCAAGAAGGGTTTTACATACTTTTACACATATCCCTTCACTTTGGGAGCTTTTTCTTTGAGCGGAGAGCTTGACTCCATCATTGTGGAGTTATGCCTCCACTATCATGTGTGCTTGGCACAGGTAAGCCCTTCTTTGAGGAGGACATTCACTTGTCTTCGACGCTTGTGCCAGGAGACGGGAGAAGAGTTATCCTTAGCTCAAGTGATGAACCTCTATTCCCCCCAAAATCCTCTGCCGGGAAATAATAAATTTTAGCAAACGTGGCCACCATGCACTGTTATCCAACATGGATGGCAACAATGACCGTGGGTGGATGTAAACGGTTCATTTTAGTTTCCACCAGTGACATCATCTCGGCCACGGCTCCGACTTTCCCAGAATTATGGAACCGCACTCATAAGTCCATCGTTTGTTTCTTCTTCTGTCAACGATCATTCCATATTATTATTGACTCTTCTTCCTTTACATGTTTCAGTGACTCGGTGGGTTGAGGGCTTGGACCAATGGGTCCAGAAAATTTTGGACGTTACTACGCCCAAAACCCGCACGTGGAAAGAGATGTCCTAGAAATACGGATGGAAAGCCAAAAATCATGGTAAGTCGAACTCATCTTGTTTTTACCTTTTCACATAAGGAAGTTGTTTGACTCTTCTCTCCTGTTGACTTCAGGTCTACCCCAGGGCTCTGTTGTCATCCTCGATGAGGACGTTTTGGCTAATCCTTCTGATGCGGCGAGGCTGTTGCAGAGGCTTTTACACGGACAGGCGTCTCCGGGTCTGCTTTTGGTACGAGTGCTTCTTCCCGAAGTCCCCAGGCTGGAGAGAAGCAACCAAAAAGAAGACGTTCCTCCACGGCCGGTGGAAAGAATAAGAGAGCGAAGAATGTCGTTCCCGAGTCATCTCTGGAAGTTGTGGTGACGAGCTCCCCGCCCGGGCCGGCCATAGACACCATGATGATTGACGATGATGGGGAAGCCAATGAGGAGGGGGCTTCTCTATATAAAAGACCACGACCTTCCTCAGCTCAACAGACTGCTCAATATGTTGAGTTAGTTACACCGATGCCTCGGCGCTCTAGGGGGAGTTTGAGATGCTAGAAAATGCCAACACCCATTTTCGGATCCCAGCCAGTTCCCCCGGTACTGTGAGGCTGAGTATCGAGTCCCTACCGTCTTCGGTTGACGAGCAACCAACACCCAACACTGCTCTTGCCGCAGCCGCTTCTCATCTTTCAACGCCATCAGCTTCATCTCCTTCTTCATCGACTCTTCCACCAGCAACTGCTGCATCATCTCCACCCGCCGCATCTGTCCGAGAAGAGGATGTTCCTCTCCCCCAGTCCCCAGTTCATGGGAACTTGGGGCAAAATTACGCCGCCCCCTCAAAAGATCTGCAAAGGAGGAGGAGCGTTACTCTCCCGGTCTCTACCGGATGCAATCTACTGTCCCAACTTGTGGAACTTGCTAATTATCTGAAGCCTTTGGCTTCAGAAAATGATTGGGAAAAAGGTACAAGCTCTAGCGATAGTGCTTGTTGAACAATGCTATGCACAACGCCGCAACGGTATAATCTTCATTTCCTTTGTTATCTCTTCTATATTTGATTTAGTAGTATTTTGAGTTTGCCTTTTTTGTTACGCATGCCAATTTCTTTGCTTCCGAGGGTCTCCAAAGGTTGATTCGAGATAAGGAGCAACTTAACTCCGAGCGTTATCAACTTTTGGCCGAGCGGGACCAAATTGTTGCTTGCCTCTCAGAATTGGAAGCCAAAGCTGCTGAAGCTGTTGTGTTAGAGGCTCATTAGTAGCAAAGCGAGCAAGAAGTAGAGACTCTTAGCCAAGAGATCGCCCCAATGAGGGTTCAATTTGAAGAGTCTAGGGCCAAATGGGCTGAAGCCCATAGTGTCATTCTTGATACATCTGATCGCAAGGCTTTCTCCGCAGAAAGATTAAACAATTTGGAGGCGGCCTTGAACTCCAAAACTGAAGAGCTTGTTGCTGTTGGGGTGAAATATGCCCAATTGGAGGAGAAGTATAAGAGGACCATTGAGCATAATAGACTTTTCAGCTCTACTGTCCGTGATCTCGATGTTAGCCTCCGGTCCGTTAGATCTGCACAGGAAAATCTTTCTGTCGAGGTTGACCAACTTAAAGAAGAACTCAAGCGCCGAGCGGCTTCCCTCGTTTTTGAAAAAATATATGTTATGTACAGCATGAGGAGAAAAACCTTGGAAGAGCCTAAAGCGGGTGTCATTGACTTTGATTCCGAAATCACTAAAGCCCGTGAGCTGGAGTCAACTGCTAAAATGGGTCTTTCGGCCAGGTCTGATGCTTTTAGTTCTTCTGGTTCTGGTTCCAAATTCTCAGGAACTGAAGAGGATTCGGAAGGCGAAGATGTTGAAGGTTAAAATGATGAAGATCAAGATATCTAGCCACCGACGGATCTACCCACTTCTCCTAGGGGCGTGGATTCTTCTCTTCCTCTGAGTTTCGGAGATTCAGCAGCATAGCTATTCATTTCTTTTCCCCAACTTTTGTACTTGTGCCATTTTGGAACATTAATTGTAAATAAAAACACATTTTGCTCAAGTACTACATGAGTTTTTCTGCGTTCTTTTGTTTGAACATTTATGCAAGTTTAATCTTTGCGTCCTATATCGTTTAAGTGTTTTATGCAAGTTTACTGTTTGCGTCTGATTATGCAAGGCTTTGGGTGTATTTTCTCCCAAAAGCATTTGGATTTCGGGCATAAGTGCTTTAGAAATCAACCATTTATCGTGAGGGCCTTCATAAGAGAGGGCCCTCTTATGTTTATAGTGCTCTTGAAGAGGACGTCTCATGTTCATTACGGCACTAGCATTTGAAGTATTTGTTTAACTTTCAAATGACAGAATCAATTCATCATTCAGACAAGAAATAAGATAGGAATAAAAGGACTTTACTTTATTCCTTCTATTTTCAAAAAGTACATAAGCATTCGTTATGCTAAAAGGAAATTGTCATTTCTTCTGGCTAACTTGTACAACTTTTTTCTACGGGGCTGGCCGCGCAGTCCCCGGTCCTGATGATATAACTATGCTTCTGGGTTTCGTATCACGATCGGAGCGGCAGTTGATGTTGCTGTATCCTCATATCATCCCCCTGATAAGTGGGGATTTTGACTACTTATTAGCGCCTTTTAGCTTTTATTTTAGTCCAAAAGCGTTTAATTGTGTTCCTGAAAACTAATGAAATGTACTTAATTGCAGGAATATTGGAAGCTGAGCTCCCGAGATGAAATCCAACTCAAGAAGGAGTAAGAGTAATCTGAACTCAAGGACAAAAACAGGCACAAAAGCTCAAAGTGCGGACCGCAGAATATCATCTGCGGCTGCAGGTCGTGAAGCAATTCTAACCGAGAATGTTGCAAGATGCGGACCGCACACGAATTATGTGGCCGCAGTAGATGGGTCAGAGCAAAAGTTCAGAGAACCTGCACCTCTAGTCCAACACAAGTGCAGACCACACAATTATTGTGCGACCGCAGAAGAAGAGCTACGCAGCCGCACAATTCCATGTGCGGACCGCAGAAGAACAAAGTGCGGCCGCATACATTATTGTGCGGACCATAGAAAGAGGGTAGTGCGGCCGCACTTAATTATTATGAGGCCATAGATTTCCAACCTTTTCAAGCTGAAGCAAAGTGCGGACCGCACATGGAATTGTGCGGCCGCAGAACCTCCGAAAGGGTATTTTTGTCCGAAAATTTCAGCTTTGTATAAATTGAAGAGTTTCACCTTTTTAGGTCAACTTTTGAATTAGCTGCTATAGTAGACGGTTTCTTGTACTCTTTTTAGTAATTTTTGCTATTTTGGGCTTTTTGAATATTGATTTCATCATTTTAATTATCTATATGAGTTTAATTATCATTTCTTCTCCTGTTTCTTCTAGTTTAAGCATGAGTAGCTAAATTTTTACTAGAGTTGTGACTCAACCCTGACGTGTAAACTTAATGGGTGTTTGATTTATAGATTGTTTATGGTTGGGTATTTATTATCTAGCTTTGTTCTTATTTTTATTTGAAGAATTAACAGTTGCAAACATTAATTCATGCCTAT
Organism: Nicotiana tomentosiformis; assembly: GCF_000390325.3. Lineage (NCBI taxonomy): Eukaryota > Viridiplantae > Streptophyta > Magnoliopsida > Solanales > Solanaceae > Nicotiana > Nicotiana tomentosiformis. The sequence goes on from NC_090818.1 coordinate 16,675,231, forward strand.
TTGACTTAATCTCTACTTGAGAAAGAGAGACATAGTCTAGGAAAACTTGACTAGCAAGAAATTGGATCAATCGAGAGATTGATAAGCCCAATTAAAGGGTTGAACCTAGAGATAGTAAAACCCAATTTGAGCTTCTTATCAACTATTTTATTCAATATCCATTTGGACTTGAGAAAGCCAAATTGGGCAAAATCACTTTCTGACCGAGAGGTATTGAGTGGATACTTGAATGTTGATAGCTATAATACACCCCGACCAATAAAACAAGCTTTAAAATTTATAACCCATTAGGCAAACACCTAGGTGAAGGTCATAGCCCTAGGCCTTTTATATGATTTGGAAAACAACAAAAACATTTTCCTAGTTTCATTCTTTGAATCTCAATCGTAGTTTAGTTTAGATTTTCAAACAAAACCAAATATTGCGGAAATGCAAATTTAGATATATGAACTCGCGCGCTAAGATATATACTATTAACACCCATTCATATAGCTCCATGCGAAATTCGACCCCGACTCTTGTTGGGCATTACTATTACATCGACCATTTTTATAACCTCAAAGAGAGGAGTGAAATTGGATGAGATCAATTTTTGGCACTGTTGCCTGGGAGCTAAAAAATGGTGTTATCTATATAGTTAGGTTTGTGTTTGGGATATCTTCTTTTCCTTCCTTGTTACTAACGTGTGAGTGTTATAGGTGCAATCATGGCAAACAATGATCTCGGAAACATAGCCGTGGGGGATGTGGATGTTGAGGATGATCAAATGGATGAGGTCCCTCTTGAACCTCAGGCCAATAGACGAGGCCGACTGCCTCAAGACAATATACCCGCTCCACCCCCACCTCCACCACGAGCGGCTCCACATCGGGTGTTTCCGAATGAAGGGTATGCAAGTGCTATAGTCCCTCCACATATTAGGGCGGGCAACTTCCAAATAACCAACGTGATGCTCACTTTGCTCGAGCAATGAGGGTTCTTCACTGGTGCACCGGGTCAAATGCATATAAACATTTGAAGGGGTTCATAGATACGTGTTGGGGGATCAAACAAACAAATGTCTCCGAGGATGCTTTGAGGCTAAGGCTTTTTCCCTTCTCTCTACGGGGAAAAGCTTTAGATTGGTTGGAACATTTGCCAAATCATTCTATTCATAATTGGGATGAACTAGCGGAGAAATTTATTTCAAAGTACTTCTCTCCCGGGCACATGGCTATTCTTTAGGATGAAATTATAGCATTCAAGCAAGAGCCCAATGAACCACTGCACGAGATATGGGAAAGGTATAGAACAATGGTGAAAGAGTTCCCCAACAATGAGTTGACGGAGAACATAATTCAACAAACTTTCTATCGGGGATCAATACCACCAACCAATGTGTAGTGAACCAACTTGCCGGTGGGAACTTCATAACTACGCCCTATGCGGAGGCGTGTGATATTTTTAATGAGATAGCGGATACTTCATCGGCATAGCAATCTAGAGTCAATGTTCCACAAGGTGATCCAAATGTGATTCTTCTTCATAAAGAGTTACATGACCATGGGCAATCCATAGCCGAGTTGACAACCACCATGAACTAGTTAGCAAAGGCTCAACTTCAACAAGTACAAAACCTGATGCAAGTCAATGCTATGTAGGGAGTCAATATGATGGTAAACAAGAGAAGAACAAGAAGCCCACAAGTGCAACAAAGAGTGGACAATCTTGACCCAAAATGTTATCTTTATATTTAATAATTAATTCTATATTCTAAGACCTCGAAAAATACTATTTATCACTCCTCGACTTGCGTGCATAATCCATACAATTTTCCAGAAAGTTTTTATGTGAAAAATGGATTAAAAGGTGAAATAGAGCTTTAAAACTCAACTGAGTTGACTTTGTTCAACATTTTGAGCAAACAAACTTGGATCAGTATTTTGAAAATTCCGATAGGTTCGTATCGTGATATGGGACTTTGGCGTATGCCTGGAATCGAATTCCGAGGTCCCTAGCCCGAGATATGGAATTTTGATGAAAAATTAAAAGTTTGGAAGCTTAATGATTTTTAAGAATTTTCTGATAGTTGGATTTATTGATACCGGGTCCGTATTTTAGTTCTGGAGTCTGGTATAGGTCCACTATAATATTTATGACTTGTCTGCCGAATTTGGTTAGAATCAGAGTTGATTTGACGTGATTCGGACGTCTGGTTGTAAAGAATATAAGTTTTAAAGTTTTCTTGAAAATTTCCTTTGATTTAGTGTCCGATTCGTAATTCTAGGTGTTATTTTGGTGATTTGATCATGAGAGCAAGTTCGTATGAGGGTTTTGGACTTGTGTGCATGTTTGGTTTGGAGCCCCGAGGGATCGGGTGAGTTTCGCATAGGCTACGAGATGATTTTGAACTTAGAAAAATCTGGTTTTCTGCAATTTCACGCTTCTGGTATTTCCTTCATCGCGTTCGCGAATATCCTCTCGCGAACACGAAGAGCAAACTAGGCTGGCTAAATTTTCCTTCTCCGCGAACGTGAAGAATGGGTCGCGAACGCGAAACTATGGAGACTTTACCCTTCGCAAATGCGACTAGCTCAATGCGAACGCGATGCTTTAGAGGCCTGGGAGAGGGGTCAGTCATCCTTCTACGTGATCACGAGCACGGGCACACGAAGGCCA